>NC_091437.1:130793112-130923112 GCF_964237555.1 Oryctolagus cuniculus | reverse complement strand
TCCTTAACCCTCCAGACATAATGTCATAGCCTCTTATCCTTGCCTCTTAACATTACCTGCCTATCTCTGCAGAGCTGTCACCTATGGTAATACAGTTCCAAACGCTTTCTAATCATTACTCATTCAGGCAGCATTCATTCTGTAGCCAGTAGAAAAAAAAAAAAGAAAAAAAAAAGGAAAGAAAAAAGAAAAAAAAAAGTTTAGGTGTTGCTTTGAGTTCTAGACAGAATGAGGTGTTTTCTTCAGCGGTTGTCTGAATGCTTTTCATATCCTGTGTAATGAAGGTGTACCCGACAAAACAGAAGCCATTATGGTAATGTCCAGAAGAGGCATGGAGACCGTGAAGACTTCAGGAACACACGGCGATCCATGCTGAACGATGTAAAGAGCGCGCTGGAGCTAGGCAAGCCTGGACTGCCAGCAGCAATCCTTTGCGGCTGCGAAGGGCTCAGGGTCAGCAGCTTTGTGCATTTGAAGTCTATCAGAGAGGCTAACCAGGGCACTGGAGGGTGAGTGGCACTCCTGGCCTGAGGGCAGAGATAGCATTTGGTATACAAAGGACTTGAAAGTACTCATGAGCTCCTATAGAATGGTACTTTAACAAGTTGATGGTATGTGTGTTACCAAAAAAAAAAAAAAAACAAACAAACCTGTGGATTTCAAAGACTTTTGTACCAAAATGAACTTATCTTCTAAGCTAATTTTCCATGAACATTTTGAAATGCCTTCATACAGGAGCAGCATGGAATTAAACAATGCAATAAAAATGTCTGTTTTGAGGTTTCTCTGGTCTTTCAATATCAGACCTATCCTACTCTCACATATAAATGAAAAGATATTACGTCATTCTTAAAATATTATATTGATTCTTTTTTTTTTTTTTTTTTTTTTTTACAAAAACCAGATCATTACAGACAAAACTGCATAGAGTTACAAAGAATTCAATAACCTAACCTTTGCCCCACTAACAGCAAATTTTGTGGTTTGGGCTCTTCTCATTTTTTTTTTAAGAATTATTTTATTTGTTTGAAAGACAGAGTTACAGAGAGAAGTAGAGCCAGAGAGAAGGGTCTTCCAATCCACTGGTTCACTCCCCAAATGACCTCAATGGCCAGAGCTGAGATGATCTGAAGCTAGGAGCCAGGAGCTTCTTCCTGGTCTCCCATGTGGGTGCAGGAGCCCAAAGACTTGGGCCACCTTTCACTGCTTTCCTAGGCCATAAGAGAGAGCTGGGTAGGAAGTGGAGCGACCGGGACTCGAACTAGTCTCATATGGGATGCCGGCGCTGCAGGCTGGGGCTTTAACCCACTGTACCACAGCCCCGGCTCCTGAGATCTTCTCATTCTTAACGCTGCTCTGTTCCTGGGTCCTAAGGGGGTACCTGGGATATTGCAGATGTATGACTAATATTCTTAACTAAATGAATAAATGACTGAAGAAATTAATAAGCAAAATTCTGGAGGGAAACAAGATATCCTCACATATACTGATGTAAGTACACATACACACATACACTCACACAAACGTGATGCCAAGAGCTTCTCTGGGGAGAAACTGAATGTGATAAGGAGGAAGCTCTTTGGGTAAAGAGGAAAGAAGGTTTCTTTAATGATGAGAGGAACATCCATGACAACCAGTCATAGGAGAGAAGTTTGGAGAACAAGAGTCAAGTTACATGAGTCAACAGATGACAGCCATGTGTTGAAGCTCTTCATGGAGAATTTTAAAAGGTAGATTTGTGTGGTAATGTAAGGGCTACTAAATATTTCAGAATAATGTTATCAAAGTATATTTGTAATTATGGCTTTAATATATGGAATGTGTAGAAAGACAACATAACAAGTGGTTTATGGAGATTTCTTTTTTCAATGCTTTTAAATTTGTTTTAATTTGCACAAAAACTGTGAATGTTTATGGATACCATGTAATGTTTTCAGACATGTAATGTTTTCAGAAGCAGCGAGTGATGGCCCCTCTCATGGGGAGAAACAGGATAGAGTTCCTGGCTCTTGGCTTCAGCCTGGTCCAGCCCCAGCTGTTTTGGTCATTTCGGGGAGTGAAGCAGTGAATGGATCTCTCTCTCCCTTCCTTTTTCCTCCTGTCTTTCTCTCTCTCTCTCTGTCATTCTGCCTTTGAAAAAAATATATCTTTAAAAAAGCAGTTAAATATGAGACATTATATAATATTCAAGTCAGGGTAAACATATATATCTCCTCATCCATTTATCATGTTTTGTGGTGCAAACATTCAAAACCCTTTTAGCTTTTTTGAAATACATTATAACATTATCAATACCCATCCTACTGTGCAACAGACCACCAAAGATTCTAATTATAAGTTAGTACTCATTGATCACCCTTTACTGCTTGGAAAGCAGCGAATGATGGCCCCATTCATGGGGAGAACCAGGATAGAGTTCCTGGCTCTTGGCTGCAGCCTGGTCCAGCCCCAGCTGTTTTGGTCATTTAGGGGAGAGAAGCAGTGAACGGATCTCTCTCTCCCTTCCTTTTTCCTCCTGTCTCTCTGTCGTTCTGCCTTTGCAATAAATACATCTTTAAAAAGCAGTTAAATATGAGACAAAACTGGTTTTAAATAAATAATTCCTTAAACAACTGAGTTTCTAGAGGGACACTTGCACACCTAATTTAAACATTGATACTGCAGGCAAATCAACACTCACCAATCACATGTTCTTAAGCAGGCACTCTCACAGCCTTCTTATTTAACACACAGATAACGCACTTGAAAGCATCTAAGACAATGTCCTAGCACAAAGGTGAGATTTGAAGATTGGCAAGGTGGGAGAAGAGAGGATACTTATATACTTTTAAATGATTTTTAAAGATCCACTTCTCTCCCCTCCCTGCAATAATCTCTGATGTAAATCAACACATTAAGAACCTTAATTTGATGACTCAAACACAAAATATGAATGAATTATTCAAGAAGTCTCAGTTTCATATGATTTATGCATTTTAGTTGTACAGATTGGAAACTGAGGTAAATGACAAATTTGCAGGCTTTCCCTAGGGGATAACTATACTTCTCTATTAACATGCTGTCCAGGGAACTTGCCTGGGACAGTGATAGGTATGTGTCAGCGATGTGTATCATTTCATGCTGGAAGCTTTTCTTAAAAAAAATTATTTACTTATTTGAGAGACAGGGTTACAGACAGAGAGAGGGAGAGACAGACATAAAGGTCTTCCATTCCTCTGGTTCACTCCCCAAATGACCACAAAGGTCAGAACTGAGCTGATCCAAAACCAGGAGCCAGGAGCTTCTGCCAGGTCTCCCAAGCAGGTGCAGGGCCCCAAGCACTTAGGCCATCTTCCATTGCTTTCCCAGGCCATAAGCAAAGAGCTGGATCAAAAGAGGAGTATCTCAGACTGGCACCCATGTGAGATGTTGGCACTGCAGGCAGAGGCTTAGCCTACTATGCCACAGTGCTGGCCACTGCTGGAAGCTTTAAAAGCGGGTTTGTAGTTTAACCTGGTTTCTTTTTCCTCTGCTACAAGACAAGCAGTTCTATCAGCTTTGGATTATGCAATAAAGAAATCATAGGGGAAAGCTGGAGCTAACTTCCAAGGCTGTATAGCATCAGTTGTTTTCAGTCACAGAGATTTTTCAAGACATCTGTTACTATAGCTTACCCAGCCCACTCTAATACAGATGTTAACATCCATGATCTTGAAATCACTGGAAATCAAGTCTCTGAGTTCTACAAATTCTTGTATACACTCCATGTTTTGATCAATCCAGAATTTATAATCTATATTTCCTATAAAATTATGATCCCTTTTGAAATATATTGTGAAAACCATTTTAAAGTTTATTTACATACTCTTTCAAGGAGTGGTTTCCAGCTCTTCACTATGTGACATCAAATCACTGCTCCAGTTTCATCCGCCATGACATCTCCCCATGGATTAGACTTGGAGTTAATTTATTAAGAGTCACCTTTAGTATTTCAAAAGCCATAGCTGGAAGAATAGGTCAAAATTATTTGATTGCATAAAAATAAAACTATAATTTTATTTTGTATCTTTTAAAAATTTGTTACATTATTTATTTGAGAGAGAGAGAGAGAGAGAGAGAGAGAGAGAAACACTCCAGTTTGCTGATTTATATGCCAAATGCCCATGATGGTCAGGCCAACACTGAGAGAGAGCAATCCAATCCAGGTCTCCCATGTTGGTAGAAGGGACCTAACTACTTAAGCTGTCACCTGATGTCTGGGGAGTCTGTATGAGCAGGAAGCTGAAATTGGGAGGGGAGCTGAGATAAGAAACGAGGGCAGTGGAGGATGGCCTAAGTGCTTGGGTCCCTGCACCCACATGGGAGACCAGGAAAAGCACCTGGCTCCTGGCTTTGGATCGGCACAGTTGCCGGCCGTGGCGGCCATTTGGGGGGTGAACCAACAGAAGGAAGACCTTTCTCTCTGTCTCTCTCTCTCACTGTCTAACTCTTCCTGTCTAATAAAAAAAAAAAAAAAAAAAAAAAAGAAACTAGGCACTTCAATAGGGGATGCAGGTCTCTAGGTCTCTTAACATGCATCCTAACCACCTGAACTAACGCCCACTCCACAGTTTTTAACTTCAGGAGTTTCATAAGTCAATAATTAATAAGTTCCTTAAAAATCCTATATTATGTTGCTTCATTTTAAGTCCGTTAGAGCTTAATCACATGCAGTTCCTCTGTATTCTCCCTTTAGCTTATCTAAGGCTCTCTCCACTCTTAAAACTTAATTTACATCTTCCTTTGATGATGATGTTTTATCAATAGACAGTCTTTCCCTTACATTCTGTTGCACTTATCATCTAAACCATCTACTGGACGTTTAAGATGTGATATTACTGTTAATCTTATTTGCATCCTTTCTCTCCAGGAAGATTGCTTATGCTGATCCCAATCACCTCACCCAATACTTGCACAAAGCTGACCCTCACAAAAACAAAGCACTTCCTAGTTATTTACTGATTAGTCCTAACTTTGCAGGTGCTGAGAGAGTGCTCCCTTGTAGTACTGGACATCCCAGCCAATCCCTGGATTTAGTTTTCTTCCCAAACAAAATGTATTTCCCTCTTTATTATTAAAAATATTGGTTATTAACATCAGGCTTGCCACAGACCTGACCTCTCCTCAAAGGAGAAAGGGAGAAAACTTCACATTTCTAGGTGCTAGGAACTACAATAATACAACCTAGGAACCAAAATGAAAATAACGTCTGGCTGGTAATGACAATTTAGTCTCTCCAAGTAACAAGTAATTCTTATTGAACACTTGTATAATACCTATATTATAAAATGAAAGGGAGGGAGAGGGAGAGGGAGAGAGAGGGTGGGAAGAGATGGGGAGGGGGAGGAGGGAGAGGGAGAGAAAGGGAGAGAGACAGGGAGACAAGGAGGGAGGGAGGGATGGAGGGAGGGAGAAACACCATAGCATCCTAAGCTAGAACCATCCAACTTCCAGAATCTGAAGGGAATTTCTTCGGCTTGAAAGGTGCACTGAAGTCACTCTCAATAAAGCAACTGATGGTCAGATAAACAGGATATATATATACTCAAAATTAGGTATTTTAATTCCTGTTGCTTCCTGTAGACTATTCTATAAGTTCTGTATTTTAGGATACTATACACTTATTTTTAGTCATGACTAGAATATTGTCTTCCACTCTATAAAAATATTAATCTTTACATGAAATCATAGATCCAAAAACTCCCTTCCCCCTTCAGCTAACACTGAAAGGAGAGCTACTTGGAGAGGTGATGGCTGGACAGAATTAGTAGAAGAGATTGCTCTAACACACTGCATCTTTGGAGGTGAAAGCTTGAGAGGGAGATTCCACCTGTAGGATAAGGGGAAGACTTCTTAGTATGTGAAACCCTAGTAAAACTTTGCACAGCATACACAATATGGGGAACTGCAGTAAATCATTGCAATTGGATTCTGAACTATAGAAACGAAAAGGTATTACACCATTGCTCAAGTAACAAAGAGAGAGTTTAAGGCAGGGTAGCCATGTATCCCAGTTTCTACCTGTGATGCTGTTAGTTTTGAATAGTGCTCCCTTTCACTCTCAAAAGTTCCCACTTGCTGGAAAACAAATGCTTGGTCTCCCAGCAAATACGATTCTGTAATGTTCTCCCTTCTCATTCAAGAATGAGTATATTTCTGGGATGAGCATTTGGTGCAGAGTTAAGATGCCACTTGGGATGCCTGCATTCCATATTGGAGAGCATGGTTTAAGTCCTGGCTCAGCTTCCAAACCAGTTTCCTGAAAAGTGCAAACCTTGGGAAGTGGCACGTGATGGCTCAGGTACTTGGATCCCTGCTACTCACGTGGAGACCCAGATTGAGTTCCTGGCTCCTAGCTTCCATCAGATGGAGAATAATAATCTAAAATTCAGCCATGCCACATTTCATGTTGCATTTCATGTGAGATTATGACAAGGGTTGTGGAGCCTAAGAAAAGTTCCACCTACAGCCTTTTTGAGAAAATTACTTATGGGCAATTTTCTAGCTAATAATTTAATATTATTAAAAGTGGTGAAATTGAGGACAAATGAAGGCTATACTGTGTATGTTATTTTAAAAGAAGGATATGTGGAGTTCAAAATAGCGTTTGAATGCAAGAAAATTACAACAACAATGGGAACTCAAAGCATTATTTTATGTTTTTCCCTATTTTTCTAATTCATTCTAATGAACATCTACAAAATGTGATTTGATATTAAAATATAGCATATGGTTATTACAGAGAAAAGCCCTGAGGAAGAAAGCTGACAAGTTTTTCGTTTTGATGAAATTATATAACACGGAAAGCTAAGTAAATGATGATGTGATCCATTCATTTGATAGCTCCTGAGTGACCTCCAAGTCTGATCAGGTGCTGCATCTTGAGGTGGTGGTCTCCACACAGAGTGTGAACTGCCGAAAGTCATGAAGACATTCCAGGTTTTTGCTCGCATGGGTGGTTTCAAGGAAATCAATTTTCTATGCTCTCAACAGTGGAATCTTTCTCAGTTTTTTTTTTTTTTTTTAACCTTCCTTCACGAGGTCCTTCTTCCTTCTTCATATGAAAGTCATCATTCCCTAATTTTACAGATGCAGTAAGGTGTGAAAAACCTCAAAGCTCAAAATAAAGGGACTGTTCTATGTAGTTCCTTCAGAGTCCATCTACAGCACAAAGTGAGCTCATTCTTATATCCCACAGGTGACACAACCCTTGGTCAAGCTCTGTGCCTTTTCTATATATCTGGTTTAGAACAAGAAGTCCAAAGTGAGATGGTTGTGCTGGGGGCATAATTAACATGCTTATTTGAATTGAAAAATGAAGTCTGCTGTTTTCCTGACAGAAGCAAGAGTGTGACCTGGCTGACTGACATGACACTGAAGATGTTCTTTGCCAACTAGGTCCTATGGCAGATATTTTTCATGAAACAATTGAGCTAAATCTGCAGCTCCAAGATATTCATACCAACAAGGAAGGCACATGCACAATATAATGTCCCCTAGATATTATCAGTAATTAATAGTAGTAAATTAATTATTAAACAGTTGTGAATATAGTGATTAATAATTAGTGAAAATCATTTAAACTTATGCTTAATTCTTTGAAATCCAGGGAATTCCTCATATTTCAAAATTTTTTTCTGGGAAACTTTGAATCTAATTTATATATATATATAAAGATTCATTTATTTTTCTGAAATTCAGAGTTACAGAGCCAGAGCTATCTTCCCTCCACTGGTTCACTTCCCTAAATGGCTGCAATAGCCAGGAGCTTCTTCTGTGTCTTCAACATGTGTGGCAGATCTCCAAAGCTACCTTCCTCTGGTTATCCTAGCCCATTAGCAGGGAGCTTGATCAAAAGTGGGCAGCTAGGATATGAACCGGTGCCCATATAGGATGCCAGTGTCGCAGGTGGCAGCTTATCCCACTACACCACAACACTGGCCCTGAGTGTAATTTTTTTGAAATATGCAAAACAGGAAAGTGAATGTGGTCAAACAATATTGACAGAATAGGGGTTAGGTGGGTGGAAGATGTGCAGAACAGCTTATGAAGGCATAAGCAGAATGATGAGGTGACAAACTGACCTTTCCTCCCTTTAATTTCATCTTTAGGAGAATGTTAGTAAAATCTACAACCAGTAGCTAACGTTAGTTTACTAGACCATCTTATGGTGTCTTTACAACAACTGTATACCTTTCATAAGGTAAATGTGACAAGTAACTTAGAAAGTTTTCTCTGCCAGTTAGGCATGGTTGCAGCTCCCTAGGAAGCAAAATGAAATCATTTAAACTTGACATGCTTTATTCCTAAATGCAAGTAATCCAATGAGGTAACTCCATTCCAGTATTGGTCTCTGCATAGACATCAATGCTGTTAAATTTAATTTAAAACTGGATTTCATCATAAAATATTAATCACAGAGGACTACTGACAGGGAGTCACTATTGATCTACTAATTACATTGTTCACTCTTGTTGGCTATGATCCTACCAAAGCAATCATACATAGCAGAGAGAGTAAAGACTAATAATGGTGGTAACATTGTAAAAGCAGCAAAAATAAATAATAATAACTAAAACATATGGGTTTTATTCCTTATTTGACACTATATGTGGTACTGTACACGCATTATGTAAAATTTCTCTGCCTGGAGTGGATATTTAATGTATCAGATTAGGACACTTTTAGATGCCCATCACAATGCCTGAGTTTAAAACCTGGCTCTGGTTCCTGATTCCAGCATACTGATTTTGCAGACCCTGGGAGGCAGCGATGACCTCTCAAGATAACAGAGTTGCTGTCATTCATGTGGGAGGCCTGGATTGAGTCCCTGGCTTCTGGATTCAGTTTAGTGCAATCCTAGGTATTTTAGGCACTGGTGGAATGAATGAGTGGATGAAAACTCATCTGTCTCTCTCAAATTTTAAAAAAAAAATTGCTCCTCAATAAAAATTTATGACCCAGATTGTGGGGAGCAACTCGGACTAGACTGTTACTGGAATTAAGACTTATTCTATGCATCTGCTTTCCCACAATATGGCGCTGAGAAGGGAGTAACAGCTTCTACCCAGCTGCCTCTCACCAACTTGACAAGCTGTAGGAGCTGCTCCTGATTGGAGGAGAGCAGCGTACTTGGCGTGTGGGTAGCAGAGTTGGGATTGGTGGAAGAGGACTATAAAGGAGGAGAGAGACAACATGCACCGGGAACATCTGAGGGAACACCTGTGCAGCCCCCGAGAGAGCCGGCCGGCGTGTGCCGCTCCCCCGCGGAAGTGGGGAACGTGGTAGGGGAAACTGCCCTTCCACGGAGGTGGAAGGGTCAGTAGCCAACCCGGGAAGAACCAGCAGCAAACCCGGGGAGGGCCGAACAGACAAAAGAACAGCGCAGGGTCCTGTGTCGTTCCTCCACGAAGACGGGGAGCAACATAATGGTGCCGTGACTTGGATATGAAGCCTAGGCAGGGTTTAGTGTCGTTCCCCCATGAAGACGGGGAGCGACATAATGGTGCTGTGACTCGGATAGGAAACCTAGGAGGGAAGAAACGGGAAGAAGTGGGAAAATACCGGAGAGAGAGACTAGCGAAGAGCCTAGGGAAAAGCCGGACAGAAAAGGTGCCGGAAGAAGCTATCAAAAGCCTAGGCATAGACTCAGATACGGACTACGGGGGGAAGCTGGGAGAAATCTCTAAGGTCGAAAGCGAAAGTGAAAGCTAGAACAAACAGACTCGGATACGGACTGTGGGGAGAAGCCAGGAGAAATGAGGGAGGAATATTGTTGGAAGAAAACTTAGGGAAACATACCGGGTAGAGAAAAATGTTAGGGAAATGAAGCCATGGGGGCAGGCCGAGGCGGAGACGTAAGCCAGCTTGGAATTCTTTAAGTCAGCCCGGGGGGCAAAAGGCGAAAATCTGGAACCAGAGGCAGAGACGTGGGCCGCCAGGTTGGAATCCGTCAGATTAGCCCGGGGAGCAAAGGACGGGAAGCCAGACTGAAAGGCGCAGACGCGTGAGCTAGGTTGAATTCGCCAGGTTAGCCCCGGGGAACTTAGGTTGAATACCAGTGGCGGAAACGTGAGCTGGGGCTGTGTGACTCGCAGAGGCTGCCGCGCGCAGAGAGAGCGTGTGGGGCGCAAGTAGATAGGGAAAGCGGGGCTGGCGCGAAGGCCGTGGTGCGGGCGCGAAGGACGTGGAGACCGTGGAGCGCGCGAAGCCGAGCCGCGCAGAGCCGGGAGCCCGCCGCGGGGCGGGCGCCGGGAGGTCGCGCAGATGAGAGAAGCGTGGGCTGAAGCGGCACAGAGCCGTGAAGCAGCCTCGGGGCGAGGCGACGAGAAGCAGCCTCGGGGCGGGTGCCGAGAAGCCGCGGGGATAAGAGAAATAGAAGTTTAGAAGTAAAATGAGAGAAATAGGAATGCTGGAAGATAGAAGTAAAATGGGAGAAATAGGAATGTCCGGAGATAGAGAAATAGAGAAAAATAAGGCCTCCCCACAACACGCACGGCAATGAGAGAGCTTGGATTCAGTCTGCCTGATTAGGGAGGTGGTGAGCACCTGCGGGCGGCTGGCAGCTTATGCGCCGCAGGTCACCGAAGACAGGCACGAATTAACATCAATAAGTCTCCCCACAAGACGGCAATGAGAGGGCTTGGATTCGGTTTGCCTGATAGGGCTTGTAAGCACCTGCAGGCAGTTCTAGCAGAGCAGAGCATGTGCTGCAGGGCACCGAACACAGGCACGCATCAGCACCTAAAAACCTCCTCACAACATGGTTTGCCTGATTGATAGGGCTTGTAAGCACCTGTGGGCAACTCTAGCAAGCAGAGCAGAGTGTGTGCCGTGGGGCACCGAAGACAGGCGCGTATCAACGCCAAAAATAAAAAGAAAGGGGGATCTGTGGGGAGCAACTCGGACTAGACTGTTACTGGAATTAAGACTTATTCTATGCATCTGCTTTCCCACAATACGGCGCTGAGAAGGGAGTAACAGCTTCTACCCAGCTGCCTCTCACCAACTTGACAAGCAGCAGGAGCTGCTCCTGATTGGAGGAGAGCAGCGTACTTGGCGTGTGGGTAGCAGAGTTGGGATTGGTGGAAGAGGACTATAAAGGAGGAGAGAGACAACATGCACCGGGAACATCTGAGGGAACACCTGTGCAGCCCCCGAGAGAGCCGGCCGGCGTGTGCCGCTCCCCCGCGGAAGTGGGGAACGTGGTAGGGGAAACTGCCCTTCCACGGAGGTGGAAGGGTCAGTAGCCAACCCGGGAAGAACCAGCAGCAAACCCGGGGAGGGCCGAACAGACAAAAGAACAGTGCAGGGTCCTGTGTCGTTCCTCCACGAAGACGGGAGCGACACCAGATTTTATTTTTCTCATGCTTATCTAAGAGAAAACTGGGATTTAGGGAGATTAGGTAATGTGTTCAAGTTAATACATGGAGGAATGATGAATCAAACTCTATTAAGCACTGTATAATACAGCCTCCCTATCAAACCTTGTTTTATTTATAGATGTGTTCTTTTATTTAGTACCAAATGGTGGGACATGTATATGTGTGGAATTTTTACATCACTTACAAAAGTGGGAGGGCTGGGTCATTCCAGCCACCACATAATGAACAAAGTACACTTATATTATGAGGCATTCTGATTACTATCATCAATTAATTAATCAATTAGTGATTAGGATGATGGTGATTCTGTTTCAGACATTACTGTCTCATTTGTTTTTCAAGTATGTAAGCACTGAAGATGATAGGTAGCAGAATATTTCTAATTTGCAAAGGCCATACCTACATAGACGAATAAGCCACAAGTATAATAAACTTGGAGAACAGTTTGGGGAAAGAACAAATAGAACCGTGAATGTTAATACAACAGAAGCAGCAGTAGAAAAGAGTAATGTATTTAGAGCCAGCAAACTTTTGGAGGCTAAAATCTGACATTTATGAAATGGGTGATCTCTAATAAGTCCTATTTCTCCAACTGGGTCTCACTGGTAAAGCAAAGTTGCCATGGAATCTAAGTAAGGCAACATATGCTAAAAGGAGATGCTAAACAAACATAGCAAAAGAAGGCACTGAGATTCTATGTAATAAGCAATGGGGTTTGGTGGAATGAATCTTTGAGGAATTTTGAAGATGGATCATTCTATGTTGTTTTGCAGGATTCTTTCGAAGGCAGAATTAGGGCAAGGACAAAACATAGCAGGGGAATGTATGAGTTTAAAATGAAAAAAATGCAGATTTCTGTCATATTTATTATTAATAGTGGACAATTTTCTCTGAAGGAATTACCAATTCATGATAATCCTTTGCATTTTATTAGTGTCATAAACTTGTAAACACACTTTTCAAATATAGTATCTCGATTTTTGCACAAGTCTTCAAAGCCCAGTTAGATCTTACAATAACACAGGAGATGATTATATAAATTTAAATATAATCTGATTGGTGAATGACTTCCAGTCTCCATCCAGCCACACTTTGAAAATAGATGTTCACTCAAGCTTTCATTTCCTAGTAGGGGACAAGGGTTATTCTTTAGGACTAATCTTTTTGCATTAGGCAGAGGAAAATGTCGTTGACTAACCAAGATATTGCTGGAATTTTTGATCCTACTCTACATGTTATAGTCAGCCATCACACCCAAAACCATCTCCATTTGACATGTGACCCAGAATGAGCCACTGCTAGCAGGTGGCACAATCCTGGGGTCAGGAAACAAAGACGTTAACTTAGTCCCAGGTAGCTGCCAGGATAGCTGTGACCAGTGACTCCATAATACCTTAACCCCACATTTTAGATGATTCAAGTTTTGGATGTCACTTATTTTGTTTTATAGATAATGTAAGAACTATATAGTGAGTTGGATAACTTACTCAAGGTTACACAGTATCTTATCATCCAATCCAGAACTCATTCTCCAGATGGCTGGTATTACAAGAATATAGAACAAGGAGTCAAGATAATTATGTTCAACACCCAGCCCAGCCTCTTCCTTTCCATGAGATCATGGACAAGCTATTTACCATTTCTTAATCTGCTTCCTCAACTGTAGTTTGGGAATACTACACATGAATTAAGAAGGATAAACCATGCAATAAATAAGATGCAATAAAAACACAGTGTATGATAGCATCTTTTATGAATCCTAATCCATTTAATATCTCTGATTTTATGTATTGACGATTTTAATTTTGTTCTTATACTAAATTATAAGTATAGCAAATACTTTATCTTTGAAGTAAAAATGCTCAGGACATACTATTTTTTAATACCAGAAAGTCACCAAAGCCTAAGAACATCTTTACATATAATTTTTTTAAAGATTTAATTTGTTCACTTGAAAGGCAGAGATAGAGAGAGAGAGCGAGAGACAGAGACAGAGGGACGTCTTCCATCCACTGGACCACTCCCAAAATGGCTGCAATGGACAGGGCAGGGCCAGACCAAAGCCAGGAACCGGGAGCCTCATCCTGGTCTCCTCTGTGGGTGCAGGGGCCCAGGGACCTAGAGCATCCTCTTCTGCCCTCCCTGGAACATCATCAGGGAGCTGAATCAGAAGTGGAGCAGCCAGTACTCAAACCAGCACCCATACGGGATGCTGGCATTGTAGGCAGTGGCTCAACCTGCTACACCACAACAGTGGCCATTTTATGTATGATTTAACAGACACACAGCTAGAATTTTTTGCTTCTACTATGTGCTCAATAATGTGGAGACATAGAAAACACTACATCATGGTTTCTAGACTTCAAGGGCTAAATAACCAATCAGAGAAACTAAAACAAATATAAACACAGACAGCAGATAATGTAAGGTCAATAGTAATAAATACTATGCCCTTCAGATACATTAACAACATGAGTGTTATCAGAGAACGGCAAGATGAGTGATCTCAGTATGGTGAGGGAAATCTTGCAAAGAGTTAATAATTTGATTCTGCCCTGAAGGTTGGTATGATATAAACAGGCAAAAAAAAAAAAAAAAAAAAGAGAGAGAGAGAAAGAGTTGTTAGCTATTCTGATTCATCTCTTTGCTTTTCTCTGACTCAGTGGTTCCATTTTGGCAAATTTGATCCCAGAAGCTCCAAGCAGATTCCTATCAGTACAGTTTTGTAATAACTGCTGACCTATCAGTAGGGAATACTGAAAGACATGCGTGGAGGATAATTTTTCAGCAACTTCTGGGCAGGTGCTGCTGGAGAAGCAGCTCTCTTTTAACTGTATCAGCACTTCCTCCTCTGCAGAGCATAAAAGTTACTCACAGTTTGTATTTGTGCCAGGAGGATGAAGGCAATGCCCACTTCACACACCAGTGCTAAGATGTGTGATTTCACCCTTGGAGAATCTGACAGAATAATCGACTTTGATGATTAATCCATTATAACAGGTGGCTCAGCATTGGTGGAGATGAATTTTCTGCCTTAAGTGACTACCCTGTTGTGCTGTATTCTTTAAAATCCTTTGGAAGTTGATATACTATAGGAAAGAGGAAGGCTGTAAACCTTGGGAATCATTCTGATTCTTTTACACTTGTGAAATGCTCATGAGGTGGCTATATGTTTTCTTTTGGTATCTGGATTTGACTGTATCAAGAGGATCGTACAGCATATACCCCTCTTGGGAAATCTTTGATAGGAACAGCACGTGAGCTCTCAAAAAGCTTTGGAGGATTTCCTGCAATCATGGAAAGGTAGCTTTAGAGTGACTCGGGAGAGTTACTGTTGCCATGCTGGAATAACTTACCAAGGCTTGTCACATACAGTGTAGGGGAAATGCACACACACATATATATATATGAATATGTGTAGGTATATATGTAGGTAGGTAGTAACTAAATAATAGGTAATATATTTAAAACAATAATGCCTGCTAAAAGTGGTTTCCTGTAACAACTTGAAAGAGGTCTGCACTGTGGTATAGCAAATCAAACCACTGGTTGTTATGCTACTCTGGCTTCTCTGCTTCTGATCCAGTTCCCACCTCAAGTGTCTGTGAAAGCAGCAGAGGATGGCTAAAGTGCTTGGGCCTCTGCCACCCACGTGGGAGACCAGAATGGAACTCCTAGCTGCAGACTTTGGTCTGGCCCATACATGAATCTGGCAGTCGTTTGAAGAGTAAACTAGCTGATGGAAGATCTCTTGATACCTCTCCCTCTTTTCCTTTCAAATAAAATTGTGGGGAGCAACCCGGACTGGACTGAGTTACTGGAATTAAGACTTATTCTATGCATCTGCTCTCCCACAATATGGCGCTGAGAAGGGAGTAAACAGCTTCTACGCAGCTGCCTCTTGTCAACTTGAGTGATGACCTCCAGGAGCTGATCCTGCTCCTGATTGGAGGAGAGCAGCGTACTCGGCATGTGGGCAGCCGAGTTGGGATTGGCGGAAGAGGACTATAAAGGAGGAGAGAGACAACATGCACCAGGAACATCTAAGGGGAACATCTAACAGGAACACCTGTGCAGCCCCCGAGAGAGCGGGCCGGTGGTGTGCCGCTCCCCCGCGGAAGTGGGGAAAAGTGGCAGGGGGAACCGCCCTTCCACGGAGGTGGAAGGGTCAGTAGCCAACCCGGGAAGAACCAGCAGCAAACCCGGGGAGGGCCGAGCAGACAAAAGAACAGCACAGGGTCCTGTGTCGTTCCTCCGCGAAGAGGGGGAGCAACAAAAATAAATAAATCTTAAAAAAAATTAACTTAGGAGGCCAAATAAAGAAAAGATAAATTCACTTCTCCTGCCAGTATCTCTGTCAGCCAAGTGGCACCTTGTTTCAGATTGTGTAAACCTATTGTTTAGGAGTATAATGACTGCATTTGAGAGAAAATAAGGTGACGAGCAAGTGGTTCTCATATCAGAGACCACAAGTGAGTCACCTAGAGCCAATATGAAAACTGCAGGTACCTTGGCCCTTGTCCCAGAAATTTTGAAACAGGAGGTGTGGGGCAAGGTCCAAGAAAGTGCTTACTCCTCACAGGGTACTCTGAAGTAGGTTGTCTGAGAACCTCAGTTTGAAAAAATAGAAATACTAGGACTATGTCAGATTCAGGTAGGACTTCTAGTTCTACCACTCCCTGGATATGTGTCATGGAACAAGTTAGTTAATGCAGATGATCCTTAGCTTCAGTGCTGATTGTGGTAAATGTTTAACATCTTACTCTACCAAAAAAAAAAACATGTACATGTGTGCATACTGTACTATATATTGTACTGGTCATGCTAATATAAATTATATCTAGTATACCATTTATACAAATAAAATATATAATATTCTTGATTATTATAAATTCCACATAGAATTTATGATAGAAAAAATAATCCTCACCAAATGCTTTCATTGACTTTTGCCGAACCATTGATCTCACAACCAATCTATGGTTGCAACCGCAGAACAAGTGTAGCTCCCACATGGATATTGATTGCTACTTCTGTTTATGCTAGCACATACAGCAAAAATGAAACACTGAAATCTCAAGTCAGAACTTCACTCAGGAACAGATGATGTGAATGACTTCTTTGTTAAACTAGAAAGTGGCTTCCAACATTGGAATATTATTTTAGTAAATCTCCAGCCATTCAAAACATAATGCCTACAGATAAGACACATTTAGCTTAATTGCATTGTTAATGATATTTAATTTAACTATCTAGAAAGGGAACAAAATAATAAGCCAATACCTGACTTGTAGGATCAGCCAGTTCTCATGGTGTGAATATTCCTATCAGGTCGAATTTCAATCTACCAATGTGATGTACCTGAACTCAAAAATGTGAAGTGATATATATATACTGCACCCTGTTGCCCAGTAAAGGGTATTTAAAATGCTCATGAAAAATGGAATTTAAAGAAATATTTGTTTTGGTACAAAAATTTTTTAAGTCCATGTTTATAAGTATTTCCACCATATAGATTTATTAATTATAAACATCTTAAAAAAGCATTGACAAGTGGAGTGAAATAATTAGGAAGTGAGAGTTTTTAAATACTTGCTACCTAATAATTTATTTAAATATAACTTTATACAATTTGATTGTAAATAGTGGCTATGTTTAAGGCTGACCTATAAGATTTCCCAAAAGCACTAACTTGCTCTTGGGAGCAAAATATGTTTGGGTTCTTCTTCTTCTTCTTTGTCTTCGTCTTCTTCGTCTTTTTCTTCTTCTTTTTAAGATTTATTTGTTTATTTGAAAGTCAGAGTTACAGCAAGAGAAGAAGACACATAGAGAAAGATCTTCCAACCACTGGTTCACTCCTCAGCTGCCCACAATGACCAGGGCTGGTCCAGGATGAAGCTAGGAGCTGGGAGCTTCATCCAGGTCTCCCATGTGTGTGGCAGGGGCCCAAATACTTGGGCCTTCATCCACTGTTTTCCCAGGCCATTAGCCGGAAGCTGGATCAGAAGTAGAGTAACTGGCACATAAACTAGTACCCCTATGCTTGGATTCTGATATATCTGCATCAATTTCCTCAAAGATAATACTTGGATAACACAATCTATTTCACAGGTTCATATGCTGTAGTTTGCTTCCATTCTGAGAAAGGGTCTAAGTTCTCATTTATTGGCTGACAGTGTGACTTTCAGAATATAAACCATATAATGGCCTAGCTTCTTTTATTTTGTTCACCATCATGTCTAATTTCATATAGCAAGGCTTTTGCAATGTGGTACAAATAAGTATTTATAGATTTAATGAATTAATTCTTCCATAAGTACACAGCATTCTTTTTTTCTCACTTCTTCCCCCAGTACAAATTCCTTACATTTATTGTTCCAAAATCTTACTGGCTTCTTCTCAGGCTTTTGCCCACCTGAAAACAAATCCTCACAACATCGTCTCTAAATGAATCCTGCTTTAAGAGCCATCTGTTCAAGGGTACTTCCAGCAGTTCATGGAAAAATAAAATTAAAATATAATGCACATTTTCCATGAAATTTTTGAAGACCCTTTGCATTAACTAAGTTAATCTGATTATCAGAAAGGAATTAAGCAAACACTTGTTGTTGCTGAATTTACTCAGTAAGAAAATGAAGTATAAGACATGCTACTTGGGACTGGCATTGTGATGAAGTAGGTAAAGCTGCTGCCCATGAAGCCAGCAATCCATGTGGGCATCGGTTTGCGTCCCAGATGCTCCACTTCCCATCTAGCTCCCTGCTAATGTACCTGGGGTGAGCAGTGGAAGATGGCCCAGAGCTTGGGCCTCTGATACTCACATGGGAGACCTGGAGGAAGTCCCTGGCTCCTGAGTTTGGCCTAGTCCAGCCCTAGCCCTGTGGCCATCTGGGTAGTGAACCAGCAGATAGAGGATCTCTCTCTGTCTCTGTCTCTATCTCTATCTCAAACTCGATCTCAATCATCTCTCTCTGTAACTCTGAATTTCAAATAAAACTAAATAGATCTTTAAAAGAAAAAAAAAACACATTACTTGCTTTCTAGTACTTTACATTTCAGATAGGGTAAAAGGGATAAGCATATGAAAAGACCACAATAGACATGTATAAATCTATAAAGAGAACCCTTACAATAAAACTTTTGATTTTGACTGGTATAGACGTTGAGTACCAAAGAAGTTCAGAGGGAAAAAACTAGTGGTGGTTGGAGGAGGGCTCTATGGCAAGGACTTAGACTTGACCTTGGTTTTGAAGTAGCAGTTACGTTCTATTTTCCTGGGTAGGAAGTACATTCTAGCTGACAAAGGTCATGGAAAAGACTACTGTGGAAAAAAAATGGATTGAAAGAATTTTGGGACCAAAACAATTTCTCTTTTAATCCCATTTTCCCACATACTTTTTGAATTATTTCATATTCAGAAACAAGGAAATATGAAGACACACTTCTGGGAACAATAATCATCAATAACATTCTCTTATTCCTCTCTGTACAGCGAGTGTGCAATAGGCACTCCAGTTATCTGTACTCCCATGTTTATTGTAGCTCAGTTCTCAATAAGTAAGATATGGAATTGACCCAGATGTCATCAACTGATGACTGGATAAAGAAATTGTGGTATATATACAGTATGGAATATTACTCAGTCATAAAAAATGAAGTCTTGCCATTTGCTACAAAATGGATGCAACTGGAAACCATTATACTTAGTGAAATAAGCCAATTCCCAAAAGACAAATACCATATGTTTTCCTTGATCTGTGATAACTAACAGAGTACAATGTAATATATATGAGCAAAATTGACATTTTGAGATTCAATGATCGTTTACAGCCCTTGTCTCTACTACTGAGGAACAGTGTTTGTTTCTTCTTTCTATTTGTTGAATTCTTTATTCAGTGCAGGGTTAATCTTGTGAGTATAAAATAAAAAGATAAAAAATAATTGTAAAAATTAAAAGAAAGAGTAAGAAAGAAAGAAGGAGGGAGCATGGGAGTGTGGTTGGGATGGAGTGTAGGATGGGAAACATCACTATGTTCCCAAATCTGTATATATGAAGTACATAAAATTTGTTCACCTTAAAAAAATAAAAAATAAAAATTAAAAATTTCAACTTAAAAAGAATAAATAGGGCCGGCGCCGCGGCTCACTAGGCTAATCCTCCGCCTAGCGGCGCCGGCACACCGGGTTCTAGTCCCGGTCGGGGTGCCGGATTCTGTCCCGGTTGCCCCTCTTCCAGGCCAGCCCTCTGCTGTGGCCAGGGAGTGCAGTGGAGGATGGCCCAGGTGCTTGGGCCCTGCACCCCATGGGAGACCAGGAAAAGCACCTGGCTCCTGGCTCCTGCCATCGGATCAGCGCGGTGCGCCGGCCGCAGCGCGCCAGCCGCGGCGGCCATTGGAGGGTGAACCAACGGCAAAAGGAAGACCTTTCTCTCTGTCTCTCTCTCTCTCACTGTCCACTCTGCCTGTCATAAAAAAAAAAAAAAAAAAAAAAAAAAAGAATAAATGAATAAACACATACTAAAATGAATAGAAAGTTCTTAGATAGGAATAACACAGACTATGTCTGAATGAGAATATTTTGGCCAAATTGCAGATTTGAGTTAGGGAGCAATTACTGTTCTGCAAGTCAGAGAAACAACTGAAGATGCATTTTTGAAGAAGAGATATGGTATACCCAAGGATATTTAAAGCAGATCTGAGGTGAAGATAGTAAAGTACAATATGCATTGGGAAATGAACTGGGGTGAGAAGGTTAGCTGAGGGTTAAGAGGAGTTTAAGACAGCAATGGTTGTTGTGAAAGGAAATAATATCTATAAGGCATACTTTAGAGCAGGGTTTAGCAAACTCTTTGGCTAAGGGGATACAGATGGAATATGGTGGACTTTTCCATCTCAAATATTGTTGGTATTTTGTTTTTAGAAGTTATTTAAAAATGTAGGGACAGTAATTTGGATTCATGGTTAAAACACTGCTGTGACACCCATGTTCCATATTGGAATGCTGGGGTTTGAGTTTCAGTTCCGCTCCAATTACAGCTCCCTACTAATGTGTATCCTGCGAGACAGCAGGCGAGAGACAGATCAACTACTTCAGTCCCTGTCACCCTTGTGGGAGACCTGGATTGAATTTTAGACTCCTGCTTCCTTCTGGCCTAGTCCTGGCTGTAGCAGACATATAAGGATGGAACTGGTGGATGGAGCTCTATATATTTGTGCATGTGTGCATGTGTGTGTGTGTGTGTCTAGCTAGTCTTAACTTACAGAATCACAGTGTGCTGACACAAACTTTAAGGAATAATTTAAAAGCTTTGATGACCAAATAACTACACAAGGTGGAGATCAAGAGGGAAGACCCAAAAATGGCCTCCAGGTTTTTCTAAACTGGTTGATTAAGAATAAAACAACAACAACAACAACAACAACAACAACAAAAACAGAATAAAACACCAACACAATAATAACTCACATATATTCTGTACTCACCCTTCCAAGTTCTGGGCTCATTCTTTCACATACGTTTTCAGTGAATTCTCACAATGACTTTATGAACTAGTCACTAGAACCATTTTAAATACAAGGAAACTGAGATACACAAAAGTTATGAAAATGCCTAGGGTCATTCATCTGGTAAGTAGATGACCTAAGCTTAGAAGTCTGCTCTAATAACCACTACACACACACACACACACACACACAGCTGTTTTTCTTAGTTGTGGAAGTTTCCAGTATATAAAATACACTACATTTTCTAGGGAGTTTTTTTTTTTTTTGACAAGCAGAGTTAGACAATGAGAGAGAGAGAGAGAGAGAGAGAGAGAGAGAGAGAGAGAAAGGTCTTTCTTCCGTTGGTTCACCCACCAAATGGCCGCTACGTCCATAACTACGCCGATCTGAAGCCAGGAGCCAGGCACTTCCTCCTGGTCTCCCATGTGGGTGCAGGGCCCAAGGACTTGGGCCATCCTCCACTGCCTTCCCGGGCCACACAGCAGAGAGCTGGACTGGAAGAGGAGCAACTGGGACAGAATCCGGCGCCCCAACCGGAACTAGAATCTGGGGTGCTGGTGCCACAGGCAGAGGATTAGCCTAGTGAGCCGCAGTACTGGCCTTCTAGAGAGTTTTGCAATAGTAAAATTGATTACTAAAATAATTTCTTTCTCACTGTATATTTTCCAGTTTGAAGCTATGACATAGGGATTCAGTTCTGCTGTCCTTTCATACATATGAAAGGATCGTCTTTCCCCACTCTCAGATAATACATGCTCATATGACTTGTTTTGCCAATGAAATTTGAAGTGATACACTCATGAGGAACCAATGTCCCTTTCCTCTAACACAGCAAAGAAACCCATGCTGAGCTCCATCAACCAGGATTCCTGACAATGCAGTGGACAGGACTTCTCTGTGACCACATCAGACATCCTTTATAAACAGAAATCAAAATTTGGTTTCCAGGATCACTGACATTTTGGAGTGTTTGTAACTGCAACATAACAATGCCAATAATTATGCAAGTGTCAAGATATTTTTTTCACTTTGGTTGGATCTCAAATGGTTTCTTCATGGGAAAAAAACTGAATGGGTATGAGTAATGGCTAAAGAACCTTTGGAATCTTATCACAACACTAAGTAATTCTGCTAACACTGATTAAATATACACACACACACACACATATATATATATATAACCTACTAAATCATGCAGAAATAAAAATAAGATTCTAAGTTCCTATAACAGATCAAAAAGTTCGCATAAATTTAAAGCTTGTATAATGCTTCAATGTAGCAAGGTTTGTAAACCCCTCTAAAATGAGGCTGAGTTTTGAGTTTCATAACGAAACTAAAAACCTTAGAAGAGAGTTTCAAATTTCACCCTGAAAGTTTCACACAGCTTAAACTTTAGTATCTTTTTCAAGTATCACACTACAAAAAGTTCCTAAAAATCTCCTTTAAATAAATAATGATTATTAGCACCATCTATTAAATTCAATATACTCTGCTGTTCTTTGTGTTCAAAGATAGGATCAGTGACCTACTCTCATTAACTATTCACTCTTGGCTGATTTTAATTTTGGGTTGAACCTACACATACTCTGTTCCTTCCTATTTTTTAAGTATTGCAAGTACAGATATAATTTTTTGAAAATCTGGTTGGCTTAAGCAGAGTTATCTTGGAGCCATGGAGCTAAGTTCCCACTTATGTATGAATTTCTTGATCTTGAGCCTATCATCTCCATGCTCTTAATCCAATAAAGTGAGTCTCTGGGGGTGGGGAGAAGAACACCAATCTACCCCTTTTACCAATTCCACTAAAATAAATACCATAAAATGGGCAAAACTATATTTTTAAGGTTTCATGAAGTTACAGTCGAGATTTTCATAGTGAAAAAAAGATTGATGAGTAAAAAGCTTACACTCAGTGACGTATTATAAATCATAGAAACCAGTAAGACATAACTCATTGGGAGCAATATTCTAGGAGTATCCTCTCCCTTTTTCTTACCTTTAATAATGTGTACTGTCAAGAGGCCCAATGAGAGGCCACATTTGCTCACATTGCTAACTGCTTTTCCTATCACTAAGAAAGAAGTAGTTATTTGGTTAGCCACCACAATTATTTTGAGCCCCAAATTTTGTTAGAGTAAACAATTCTGATTAAAATATATCTGTACTGTAATGCAGAAATAATGCTCTATAGGACAAATACTAAAATGGAAGAAATAAAACTCAGGATTTACTTTTTCATCTTTGATTGAACCAACCGTGACATATACTTGGAACACAGGCAGTACTTAATTATTATTTGCAAAAAACAATGGTCATTAGTCAATAGTACAGTATGGACTTCTCCCAATGTTTCATGAGTTAGGGTCCCCAAACTCATACATTAGCAGCTAGTGTATTAATGATGGAGGCTTAATCTAAGTGTGAAGTTGGAGTTTTCTGGAAAAATTGGCTGGGATTAGGTTGCTGAGGTTGAACCCCATGATGACACGTGGGCAAAGAGGATGAGCATGCTTCCTGGCTCATCATGTGATCCTTCCTCCGCACACATTCTGCCATCCACTGCTCTCATCAGAAGGCAGAGCAACTGGAGGCTTCCCAGTCTTGGCTGTGCCCCTCCATAACTGTGGCTAAAACAGACGGTCTTCCCTCCTAAGTAGCTCCTCTCAGGTATTTTATTTAGCTATGGTTTTGTAAAGCTGTCCAGCGGCCAATTTTATTGAGCCTTCCTAGAAGTAGACCACCATTCTCATGTTTATGAAATGGATATAAAAACTCTTGTTTCACAGAATCATTACAGTTCTAATGGAAATAAAGAATTAAAATGTGGTAGTTTTGATGGTAAAACAGTACATATAATTTTCTCTCTTTAATATTACAAACCCTGATATGGCTAGGCCAGAGCTATGACATAATGTTTCCTATCCATAATAAAGATGCTACAACCATGACAATTCCTAAGTCATCAGTATATGGAGGTGGCAGATACAAGGTAACTTTTAAAAACCCAAATAAATCCAAACTAGCTGAATTTCTAGCTCTTAATGGACTGCAATAGTGACTTAGGTATGGTAAGACTATCAGATAGCTTCTAATCTTGCTTTGACTAATCAATCTCATAGAAGTTGAAAGTAAAACGGTGATTACCAGAGGCTGGGAAAAGTGAGAGAGAGAAAGAGATGAAAAAAGGTTATTTAATTAGTGATGAGTTACAGATAGGTGGAATTAAGAAACTCTGGTGTTCTATTGCATGGTAAGATTGTGAGGATAATAATAATGTACAGTGTATTTTTCTGAAAAAATTTACAAGGGACTTTGAATGTTTTCACCATGAGGAATGGTAACATTTGAGGAGACAGATATGTTAACTATAATTAGGTATTACATAATGTGTGCATGGAACAAAAGGATACCTCATAAACATGTAACATTTTATGTGTCAAAGTTTCACTTGTTCCAGAATGTCAGTCATAATACAATTTAATTCACTGTTTCTTTCATTTACAATGTCTTGCTATAAAACAATGTTATTTCTACATTTTACATCTACATTTTGACACAAGTTTCTTACTTTAGACTAGTCACAAGCAGTTCACCAACTAGCAATAGTCCAAAGCCATAAATTGGGAAGCAGCAGTCCAGCCTACCCCTCAAAAGATCCCACAAATTGGAGATGGAACTTGTTGGTACAGGTTATGTGTTCCTGAGACAAATGTCACGTTAAGTGAGGTACATAAGTAGTTTATTATATTCAGATATTTTTCCTAGTACATACAAGTTTATGCTTGTTGTCCCACATTAATCACTAGTCAGACTCCCTTTCACTTTCTTAGAATCCTATTACGTATGTCGCATTAATTGGCAACCTTTTTGTAAGAGCCTTCACTGTTGATATAAAGAATAAAAACTTTTGGTAAGGAAAATTAATTAATAACTCTTATACACTTCTTGCTGGCATTTTTCATTACAAACAATTACTAAATGGATAATTAAAACCAAGGAGAATCATCAGTGATCAACTATTGCTATACCCACTATCAGGGGCATACAAAGGAAAAAACAAGAAAATAGCTATTGAAACAAATATAACATCACAGCTCCACAGTAAAAATAAAGTAAAAAATGTTCATATTGTTTTAGAGCAATCCTCTTGGAATTTTAATCGTGTTAAATGAAATGAATTCCATTTCCAATGCAGTTTTATACAACAGGCCTAATTCTTGCATATTGTTATATACTTTTGTGTAGATTTTTGTGTTTTAGGCACTCTTAATAACGCTGAAGCTACTAAAGTCACCCTTACTCAGGGATGTTAAATTTTAGAAATACAATGTATATTAAATATTAATCATTTCATAATTTTAAAGGCAGTGTAAGAGTTGATCACAAGGCATAAGCACCTGGGTTAGTCTCTTACTATCTAGGTAATTTTGTCCAGCTTAATTAATGTTCCTAAGATAGAGTCCCCTCGTTGCTCAAAATGGAGATACACACACACACACACACACACACACCCCTCATACCACACCACACTTGAGACTGCTGTGAGAATTAAATTAGGTGATCTATGCTAAAGGATGTATAAATTGTATGGTGCATGTGAAAGTAAAATTGCATATAAACTAATTCATTATTAGATTTGAGATCACCTATTTCCTAGGAGAAAATGAGTGTTTTCTAAGTGGTGAGTTCTGGAGAAGGAACTCGGTTCTGACACCCTCCTCTCTTAACTTCTCTTGTGAGCCTTAGCCCTCAGAGAGCAGATCCTTGCATCCATTTCATTCCCAGGTTGATCAGCAGTTGTCCACTGTTGCATATGCTTCATAGGGTAAATCCCAGTCTGGATGCATTATGAGGCAGCCCACTTGGCTAACACATCTACACCACAATCTTCAATCATTTCAACTAAAGCTGCTGTTGGCTTTCATTTGCCATATGTTACAACTACCTTTCAAATGGAAAGGGAAAAGGAGTGCTTTTGTTTGTCACTGCCAATTTCAATAGAAATAAGGTTCTACAATAGAAAATGTAAATGACATATGCTATATATTGGTGCTTTGTTATGGTTTCTAGCTTATTTTATAAACATAAAATGATCCTAAATCAAATGTTATTTGTACATTGAAAAAACATAATGCTATTATGGCCATTTGGGAAGTGAACTAGCAGATGGAAGATCTCTCTCTTGCTCTCTCTCCTGCTGTCTCTGTAACTCTGCCTTTCATGTAAAAAAATAAATTTTTAAAAATAAGAAAGATCATGCTTTACGTTCTATTTTCTGTTAAAAAAATTCTGATATTCCCAACTTACACTACAATTAGAATCTTCACATACTTTACAGACTTTAGAAAATACAAATGGGCAACTACACTGATTTAATATGGTACAATGCTTTGAATAGCTTTCCAATATTAATATCATAACTAAAATATAATCCCTTAATTGTTTACTGGCTTACAGATTACAAACACTCTTTGATTCATGATTGTTTGATCATGCCATCTTTCCTCCATCTGACCAGGTGCCTGGGGTAAAGGGTCACAGCCACAGGTAGTATTATTACAATGAAAATCACTGACTCAGGAGAATCCAACCTGCCACTTGAGCCTGCCTGGTATTATGCACTAACCACTGAACTAGATGGTCAAAAAGAAGACTTCATCAGACAATTAGCTGGGTCCACAGAAGGGCTACAGTGCTCATGGTGTTGAATTGTCGTCCACTTTCCCTTATGAGACAGCACATCTTATCTACGTATTGCAGATGTTTCTCAAATGGCCTAATAAATATTAGAATATTATCGAGGTAAACGAGGTAAATAAGTCATTGAAATCTTGCAGCCTTCCATAATTAAATGCAACACACCAACTACCTATTTTCTTTTTATCAAGCTAAACTTGGCTAGCTTGAATTGCCAACACATTTTGAAATATTCCCTTCTAAGGAAACTGAGATCTGTTCACCTTGGCAGTGGTGGAGGTTGAAAGGGGACAGGAAGTTATCCAATTAACATGATATAGCTTAATTAATTCTGCATCCCTACATCACAGATGGAACTACCAATTTCTCAAATGTAAGATGTCAGATCAATAAGGTTAGAACCCTAGTCATGGAACAGGGCATGGCTTTTCATACAACTTTTAGTCTGCATGCTGCACCCAATTCCTGACATAGTCAGGATTTAGAAAAGATACTTGTTAAAATTTATGTTGATGTAAAGTAATCCAAATATATGTGTAATGGGAGTAAATATGCATAGCTTTCTTTCTGCCAAATGTTTAGTGGTGCAAAATTAACTACAACCAATTTGTTAGTATAAGGGTATGCAGCAGATGCAGAACTGGGTTGTTGAATTCCAAATATACAAGGGTACTTCACAATTGTGTGGAAAACACAATTAAAAAATTGTTTGGCTGCAAAAAAATTTGAAATCCATGTACTTTTTTCATAAAAAAGAAATGAAAAATTCATATTATGAAAAAACTATGCATATATTTCAAATAGTTTGCACCAAAATAAGCATATTTTAATTCCATATTCCCACAAACTTTGTGATGCACCCTCATGTGTGTGCATATACTGTATGTGTACATAGATATGTACGTGTGTGTATGCTTTTTAGAAACAGTTTCTTAAAATATACCCTGAGCCACATTGCCTTGAAGTATTATGAAAATATTCTTATTCAAAGGAAAGTTGTAAGGATACACTTAAAACATTAGGACTTATTGATCTCTCTACTAAAGTAAACTAAGTTATGACTACTGAGAAAAATACAGATTTATCAGGCTCGGATGTGAACTGAAGATCCATCTTTGTGAGTACAATTTACATCTCTGACATGTTAATCCATACGTGTTGTCCTCTCACACATTATGCTGAATTTCTGCTCATTTCCTGTACAAACCAGGACCTTATAAAAGTTTGTGTGTTTTGTTCCTGTATCTTTTATACCCTTGCTTTCTTTCTCCACCTATCAAACACCCTATACTTATTAATTAATCATCAAATCCCCTCCAAGTACTTGGTCCCATGATCTCCTATGTTTCCACACTGTGGATTTTCTTTCCAATATATTTTACTGTAATTTGTATTTTCAGATTTATCTGTCACATAGAAAAGAGGGACCAAATCAGAATTTTTTTGTATGTACGGCACTAAGCATAGTGCCAAAACAGTTTGTAGATAGTGGAATGTCAATATATGATATGGTATCTCTATTACTAAAAAATAATGATGCTATTAACATAACTGTCTCTTCTGTTCTGAAATGGACAAAATTTCTGATATGTAATCCAGACTGTGCTAGTATTTTCTCAATAGAACATGAGGTGTTTGGGGGAAATAATTGTCGCTCCCCCTCTTCGTGGAGGAACGACACAGGACCCTGCGCTGTTCTTTCTGTCTGCTCGGCCCTCCCCGGGTTTGCTGCTGGTTCTTCCCGGGTTGGCTACTATCCCTTCCACCTCCGTGGAAGGGCAGTTCCCCCTGGCCGCATTCCCCACTTCCGCAGGGGAGCGGCACACTGCCAGCCGGCTTTCTCGGGGGCTGCACGGGTTCCCTTAGATGTTCCCCATAGATGTTCCCGGTGCATGCCGTTTCTCTCCTCCTTTATAGTCCTCCTCCGCCAATCCTAACTCGGCTGCCCACACGCCGAGTACGCTGCTCTCCTCCAATCAGGAGCAAGTCCTACAGTTTATTAGTTGAACTGGAGGCAGCTGTGTGGAAGCTGTTTACTTCTCTCCCAGCGCCATATTGTGGGAGAGCAGATGCATAGAATAAGTCTTAATTCCAGTAACTTAGTCTAGTCCGGTTGCTTCCCACAAATAATGAAGTCCAAGTAATAATACTGATTCTTTGGGCATTCATTTGGTTGTTTGTTTTCAACTTTCCCTCGGAGGACTATTAAAGACCTGAAGTACTTTGTTTGGACAATACTAGGGCATACTTGAGTATGTATCCTTTGAGTCCGGCCTGTCCTAAATCTTTGCTCAATTATTTGGGACTTGGGCTCAACTATGTCAAAGAGAACTGAAAGAAAGGGAGTGCTCTAACTTCTTATCTTCCTAATACTGACCTGATTGTCAAAACTGTCAATTTTGGCTCTAATACATTTCATGTGCCTGCAAAGAATACTCTCCTGGGAAAATCTCTGATCCTAAAATGTAAGAAGAAACAAGGGCAACCAAAAAATTATATTGAAGTATGAGAAAAGCTACCAAACAATATTCCCTACCACTGTTGCTACTATCCCCATGTCACAGTGCAGCAGAGCAACTTGTGGTTTTCCCAAGTATATTTCACTTACATCTGATACTCAAGACAAACATTCTAATAATAAAGGTAATAATTATTCTTGCAAGAAGACTTAGCACATGCTAGAGTTTCATATCGTGGCTAATGCCTTAGCTATTATTTTTTTGAAACCCATCTTTTAAAATTAATGCACAGAGGATGCTGATAGTTGGAAACCCACTTGTTCTTCACAACAAAACAAAACAAACATACACACACAGAGAGAGAAGCAGCCTTGTAAGAAGCTGAGCAGACACTTCCTGTCAAATAATGAACAACATTGTAAGACAGATTTATTCATTCTACAGCTGTGATTTGATAACCAATTTTGCTGGAATTTATTTGTGAAATGTCACACAATCCAAGATGTTTTAATTATGTTGCATTTTATCCCAGACGGCTGATTATAAAATGAGTGATCAAGAGTTAAATCAACTAAAGTCTAGAAAAGATGTGGAAAGGAAGGCTGCTACAGTGCAAGAAATCAAACCTGGAATGTCTACTCAGTAGGTTCTGTGTATGTGAAAATGGAAATATCTCCGGCTCAGAAAATAGACATTGTTTTTGAAAAGTGACTGCAATTTATGGTTAACACATAGCTCTTTATATTAACTTTATAACATCATGAGATCTATATTTTCAGATAATATTTACACATTTCAGGGGAATGAACTCATAGAAATATATTTTATAGTATTAAGTTATGCATATATTAGCCAGTATTTTTACTGCTGTTTAGTAGTAGTATTGATAATACATTTGAAGGTAGTGTAGAGCGTATTACTACCTTTTGTTTAGCAGATTTATTTCAAAGTGTTTTGCCTCTATGATTTGTAGACATTTTTATTTTTGCTTAAGCTTACTTTCTTTTATCTGTAGATTAGTTGACTATTATACCTCTAGAATAATTCTAGTTGACCATTAACAACAGACAGAAACAGAAACAAGCTAAAGGGTAGGAAAATTCACATGAGATCAAATGTTTTGAAAAGCTTCACATAATTATTGAATCAAAGAAATATCAGCAAAACTGACTTCAAAATAACATTTCAGAAATTTCTGTCTTTTGCCAATTAGAAAACCCTAGTAGAATAGTGCTTTTGTTTGTTAGAAGTCAGAAAATATATTAAAATAATAATCATAACTGAGTCTTCTGTTTCTTCTCTGTTTTCATTCTAAATGAAAATAAGGGAAAACAAAATGTGGAAATGTGAAATGCCTTCTATTTATCTTTGAAATCTAAAACTTTATGAATATGGTAAACTCATTCTCATTTAACTATGCTTAATGACAAAAAACAGTAGAAAACACTATTCACCAGAAAACTGAAGATACAATTCAACTACACAAAGTAATGACAGGTTATAGAAAAGCTAAAGATTTTTTTAAACCATGTCATATCAGAGCTGACAGTAATATGATCAATAAAAAAAATCATTTCAAGTAAGCCACACTGAAATCCTGGGCAATAACCAGTTCTAACAAAGTTATGATATATAACAAATCTATTGGCAGGTATCAAAAAACTAGGCAACCTGTAACTATTGCTATTTTGAGAACCAGATATGCACACATGCATTTTTAAGTTGTAGAAACCTAGAAAATGTCTGCTAAAATAATTCTTGAATACCTGATTAATTCTGAAAATTACTAAAATCAATTCAGCTAAGTCTTTCCTCATTGAATAAGGATAAAATAAGTTCAAAATCCATAGCCACTGGTTGCCACGCAACCTGCTATAGTATTATGGAAGAATAAGCTGGGCTTGAATTTTCTAGGCCCTCTTGGCTTTGCCGACTTGATGTTTTGATACTCTAATGCGTCTCAGCTAACTTCCATTAAGTAGTGTTTTGTGGGGTAGTATTCCAAGGTTAAAATGATTAAATAACTTTTATGGTTGATCAAATATAAGCCCTTATTATACACAGTAGGCAAAATCATACATTTTAATTACTTTGTTATCAAAGATCTAGGTATTTACATTTCATTTTTCAACAATAATTCTGAATTTAGTAGGCCTTCCAAAAATACTTAAAAGTACTATTTTTTAAAAAAATATCTATAATAAACAAGAATCAAATTAATACAAGAAAATGATAAACATTTAAAAATATTCCATGTTAAGGACTTATACTTAATGCCTTTGGTTTAATTTTTTTCTTATAATTAATTATTTGAGAGTTTGTATTATATTTCTCACTTTGCAATCATGCACAAAATAAAGAAAACTGATCAATATTTGATCACTGTCACAGTGCATTAATTCAAAGTTAATTTTCAGTGGAATCACTGCCATTATTCACTATTGAGAGGTGTCCTATGAACATAAGAAAAAACATCCAATCTTTGTAAAAAGGAAAAATAAATTTAAAATAAAGGCTTAAAAGGAATTGTAGTATTAAGAAAAACATGTTTTAAAATAATGTCCCTATCTATGTGTTTATGGAAAACACTAATGAAGCTTCATCTTTTATATTTGAATTTGTGCAAATATGAATCATTTCTTAGAAAGAGAGAATCAAAATGAACAAAATCTCCCTAATAAAACCATCTCTCTTGGAAATCCACTTATATTATCAAAATGGAAAGCAATTTAAAATCTAGCCATTAACCTCTAGCACTTATGTAAAAACAGATTTATTAGAATAAGAGAGAAATACCATTTTAGTAATTTACACTATAAATATTTCAAAATAAAAATATTACCCTTCATATATTACAAAGGAAAAGTGAATATGTCAAAATTCACTACATTTAATTTTAATGGTAAGATGTTCAGATAATTACACCTTAAAGAAAGACACAAATTTGCAATTAAATTCAAATAGATTTAATATTGCTTATGCCTGACATTAGGTAAATTAAACTACAGATATCTTTTAAATAACTTATGTGTTCACTTTTGCTTGCATAGTCCTAAAATACATTGGCTTACATTAATATGTCCAAACGGCATCTTGGGAAACTCTTATAGGTCTCCAAAGAATATGACAAGGAGACAAGTAAACCACACTGATTTTGTTTGCATAGGTATTGGAAACAAATATTCTAGATGGAAAGATATTTTAAATTGAACTATCAGTGTGCAGGTGATTTAAATAACACTGAAATCGAAGCTCTGTAAACCAGCTGCACTAATGGAGTCACAATTTTTTTTTCTCCTAACTATATGAATAATATTTATGGTCAAATAACTAGCTAATGTTTATTTTATACCTCAACTCCCCCAAAGTTCTTTTGTTTTACTTTAGCATAACCTATGAACTGGGCCCATAAATTGTCAAAAAGCTATCAAAACTTAACCAAATTTCTCCAAATAGGGAATATTTGTACTAAAATAACAATGTTATAGTAGCAGTTAACTATGAATCAAAAAAGTTCAAAGCATGGAGCCAGTGCTATGGCACAGCAGGTAAAGCTGCTCCCTGTGGAACTGGCTTCCCATATTAGTGCCGGTTCAAGTCCCAACTGCTCCATTTCTGACCCAGCTCCCTGGGTGTGTGGGTAGCAGAGTTGGGATTGGTGGAAGAGGACTATAAAGGAGGAGAGAGACAACATGCACCAGGAACATCTATCTGAAGGAACACCTGTGTAGCCCCCGAGAGAGCCGGCCGGTGGTGTGCCGCTCCCCCGCGGAAGTGGGGAAAGTGGCAGGGGGAACCGCCCTTCCACGGAGGTGGAAGGGACGGTAGCCAACCCGGGAAGAACCAGCAACAAACCCGGGGAGGGCCGAGCAGACGAAAGAACAGTGCAGGGTCCTGTGTCGTTCCTCCACGAAGAGGGGGAGCGACAGTATCTTGGAATTTTAAAAATGTTTATACACCCCCGGTTGCCCCTCTTCCAGGCCAGCCCTCTGCTGTGGCCAGGGAGTGCAGTGGAGGATGGCCCAGGTGCTTGGGCCCTGCACCCCATGGGAGACCAGGAAAAGCACCTGGCTCCTGGCTCCTGCTATCGGATCAGCGCGGTGCGCCGGCCGCAGCGCGCCGGCCGCGGCGGCCATTGGAGGGTGAACCAACGGCAAAAGGAAGACCTTTCTCTCTGTCTCTCTCTCTCACTGTCCACTCTGCCTGTCAAAAAAAAAAAAAAAAAAAATGTTTATACACCTGTTGAAATTCCCATTAGCACACCCAAAACACCACAGGTAAGACCCTTTTCACTTTCTCCTTTGCAATTTTTGCAAGTGTGTCTTCTAGTTTGGAAGCCCTTGCCCTGGAAGACAAGATGTGCAGGGATCAAGAATAGATTATCCAAAAATAATAATAAAAAAATATAAAAGAAGGAAAAACAGAGACTAGATTAGCCAGTGAAAATTTGGAAAGGAAATCTTGCCTCATGAGTAAGGGAAAGGTAGAACTAATAATCAAAGGGAATAGAATTGGTTTCATTTCAAACCATGTCTGCAATTTATACCATTTGCATAAACCTAAGTTAGGCATCATAAAAAATATTAGAGAAATACCAGAGAAGAACATGTTTCAAGAACAAACTATCAGGCCGGCGCTGCGGCTCACTAGGCTAATCCTCCGCCTTGCGGCGCCGGCACACCGGGTTCTAGTCCTGGTCAGGGTGCCGGATTCTGTCCCGGTTGCCCCTCTTCCAGGCCAGCTCTCTGCTGTGGCCAGGGAGTGCAGTGGAGGATGGCCCAAGTACTTGGGCCCTGCACCCCATGGGAGACCAGGATAAGTACCTGGCTCCTGCCATCAGATCAGCGCGGCAGCCATTGGAGGGTGAACCAACGGCAAAGGAAGACCTTTCTCTCTCTCTTACTGTCCACTCTGCCTGTCAAAAAAAAAAAAAAAAAAAAAAAAAAAAACACACACAACAACAACTATCATATAGCAAAGTATATGATTCACAAACTAGAAAGTTGACTTAAGGACCAGCTTAGCCCTATTCTGCTCATTAGAAGATAAACCACAAAGTCAAAATTATCAGCATCTAAGATAAAATATTCTTTTACTCAGTTCTCACTAATGGCTCTCAGAGTATAACAGACACAGCCAAAGATGACAGTAAACCCAATGATATAGTCTGAAATTACTGTAACCATTCACTTTTAGCAATGTTAAAAAAATATGAAGTTGGGTTCCTGCTTTGAAGTATTGCCACTGCCAAGTGAAAAGACATTTTCTTAAAAAAAAAAGATTCATTTTAATTATTTGAAAGGCAGGCAGAATTAAGAGGGTGGGGGAGATTGAGGTGGTGTGGGGTGGGAGAGAGATGTGTCTTCCATCTGTTGGTTCACTCCCCAAATGGCTGCAACGACTGAGGCTGGGCCAGGCACAAGCCAGGAGCCAGGAGTTTCATGTGATTCTTCCACGTGGGTGCAGGGGCCCAAGCACTTGGGTCATCCTCCACTTTTTCCCACGTGTATTAGCAGGAAGCTGGATTGGAAGCACGCCCATATGGGATGCTGGTGCAGTAAGAGTCGGCCTAATCATTAAGCCACACCACCAGCGATCATTTTTAAAATTGTAAACCAAGGATATACATTTAAAAAATACTGTCAATTCTTAATGTGCATACTTCCAGATTCCTTGGCAAATGATATTATATAGCAGGACACACAGAGTTATACTGTAATAAATAGAAAACTAAAGAGCTTGAAATAAAAATTTAAAAAGTATATATCATCAAACTTTAAACAGGTCTTTCTCTGGCCTGCCTAAATTACTACAATTGATGCTGTCTGTTCCTCGTGGCAATTGAAAACATATGTAATTTAGCAGCAGGCCTCAATCCTTTAATAAGCTGCCTTTAAAATACCTAACATGGATTACCTATCTGTAAATCTGCTTCCCATGCAGAATGCGACAGCATTATGGAAATTGTTAGTTCAGTAGAGATGGCATATACCAAAAGGAACTACATCTGCACCCTGGAAGATTATATAAACATTGGAAGTAAATCTTTCAGCACCTATAATACTGCAAAATGCATAATTAAGATTAAGGTCTCATTCTAACCTTTGTTATGGACTGTGTATTTCAAATTTGGAACTTAGGTGGGGCATGAATAGAACTATAGAGTATCATAAGATTGTTATTTTAAAAATTACCTGAAATTGTTTTTAATCTCAGACAATCAAGTTATCCACATTCAGATTGGAAGCTATCCATGAGATCACTAAAAACGAAGTAGAAAATTTAAGATCCAAAGGATGAAAAATTGTATATACATTTGTTTGAATTATTTCAGTCTAATTTTGAATTCTAACACTTTTGGTAACTAGTTCATCCCAACCTATATTATCTGATTTGTATGTATAGACTGTAAGTCTCCAAAAAATCCAGGTGAGCTAGATCATTAACTATAACACTGCTGTAAAAAATTATGGTATTGTGAATTTACAAACTTGAATTACAGTAGACCAATAATATAAATTCATGTAGATTCTTTGTGAAACTCTGCACCAAAAAAGACATTTCTGATATATAAAATCTGAATCACTAAAGAATCCTGACCAGAAATTAAATATATCAGAGTCTAATCTGCACTCACAAAGCATATATTGGTCTGACTGATTTTTGTCATGTTTCAGACTAAGGCTCATTCAAAATTACATGTGGTATCTGATTGAAATGATGTATTTATAGTTTATCAACACAACAAAATAAAATGTGAAAGAACATTTTTTAAAGATTTATTTATTTATTTGAAAATCAGAGTTACAGGGAGGCAGAGGCAGAGACAGAGAGAGAGGTCTTCCATCTGCTGCTTCGTTCCCCAAGCATCATACCTTACCATGGAGGGGAAAGAGGACAGAAATTCAGGAAAAAGAATGACCGTGATTATGTAAAGATAAATTATTAAGGATTCTTGAAAGATTTCCTGGATTGGGTGAACAATGTTTCCTCTTCACTACCCAGGACATGGCAGCCCTACTGAGAACACCAGGAGAGTTGTAGCAGAGCTCAAAGGGAATGGCCCTGGTGGATTCTTGATCTACACTCTGCTCTGCTGGAGGTCTTGAAAACCAGGTTTGATATGGGATAAGGCAGACACCAGATTAGGGCACTGAGACGGGAGCCACACCTCCTTGATCCTATGTGATACTATCTGCCGCCCTGTGAACAGCCCCTTTCCCAGGGTGAACCTCCCTTCACCTGGGACCTGGGGGAGGTACCATGTAGCCACTCCTGCTTTCAACCTCATAAGAGGGGTTCCATCGGCTCTCTCTGCTAAGGCATTGTCTCTCTACTTCCCTCCCAGATCTTTTTTTTTCTTCCTAACTCACTCTATTCCTCTCTCTCTCTCTCTCTCTCTGTGTGTGTTTCTCACCTTTTGAATAAACATTATCATTTTGTGCACCATATATGTGCCTGGACTTAGAATGCTTCTCTAGTTAAGCACCTGGAATAGGAATTTAGATCCCATCTGTCCCACAACAAATCTATGTTCAGCTATTGTTATATTTACAGCAGGGATACTATCTTGATGTTGAACCATTACAAATGAGCTCTAACTGATCAAACAGAAGTCACAGAAATAAAAAGAGGAAAATATAATGCTGGTTTCTGAATTGAATATGAAAAATAAACAAAAAGTTCTGTGGAGAGCAAGAAATTAATTATTTCGGAAAATTTATTTGTTTTATCTATTTATCAAAATCATCCTCCCCTAATTTCTATAATGAAATCACCTACTCTTAGAAAAGGGAGGGGAAAGTGGGAAATTAGCTAATTTCAATGTATAAATGACTTAAAGTATAAATATATAATAGATTGTACTATATTTACCTATTTTCTACTCACAAGATTTTAACTCTCTAATATCCAGCCAGCAGTAACAATATCTGAAGGGTCTTTCTAGTCTGGTTTTAAATGAAGGACTAGTCTCATCATGCATGAGTCATTCAGATTTCATCAGATGTGGTCATTATCTAAGCTTAATGAAACCCTGATATGTAAGAAATCAACTCTAACAATCAGCCAGAAACAACCAAAATGCAAACATTAAATTCATACTTTGGATGCTATTGCTTTCCCAAGTCTGCATATTTAATTAGTGGATATTCATAGATTAAAACAAAAAGGAGGATGAGTTAAATTTAAAAATCAATTTCAGGTGCAGCAAAACAAAATGCAAGTCATTGTTTGACTCAAATATTTTTATGTTATATAAACAAAATCTTAAATTGTTGGGAAAATGGTAAATATACTTTAGAGTGACAGAGAGAGATGGAGAGACAGGAGAGAAAGAGGTCTTCCATCTGATGGTTATGGCTACAGTGGCCGGAGCTGGGCCAGGCCAGAGCCAGGAGCTGGATGCGAAGTAGCAGGGAGCTGGATGAGAACTAGAACAGTAGGGACTCTAATCCACATTCTGATACAGGATGCCAGCATCAGCAGCTTAACCCACTGAGCCACAGCAGCAGCCCCCAAGACAAACACTAATCTGATCCAATACATTTCAAGGAACCATAAATGTTAAAGAATTAAAAGATCTTCAGTTCTTAAAATTATTATTACACTGTATTTTTTAATAACATGGATTATATTTTTAAATATGGCAATATAGTGAATGGTTTAGTGCTGATTTTGTGAAAACAGCTAGATCTGAATTCAGATTCTCATTCTACTCAAAACACTCTGATTAAATAGGGATAAAAATAGTGCCTACCTTCCAGATTATGTCAGAAACTAAATTAGATTCAAGTGAACCATTTATATTCACCTGTAAAAGAGTCAATTCTCAGCAATTAGTAGTAGTATGATATAACACCCCTGATAAAGCTATTGTGATATTTGTTCTTAATTTGAAGAAATAGCAAAGCATCTTAATGGTAGATATAATTCTAATAAATTATAATTCCATATTATATGTTCTATTAGGTGGTAAGTCCAACTTACTAAGTGGGAAGTGAATCATATCACTTCGTAAAATTAATGTATTTAATTCACCTAATTGTAAATAAGGGGAGACCTGTAGGTATTGAATAATTTTAATCACATATATTGAGATTCCATAGATATTACTAAAGATTGATTGATTGCAAATCAATCGCCAGACACTGTGATAAGGGTATTACATGAAATATCTCATTTAATATTCATACAACACTCATAAAGAGTTAGTATTATGGTTTTCATATTATATATGGGAGAATAGAGTCTCCGAGAAGTGAAATAACTTGCCCAGTGTTTTTATGGTGGAAGGATTGTAAAAATTTAATTACTGCATTTATTATTAAGTGAAAACATTTTTCAAAAGCATCACGCTTATAATTTTTGTCCTTATGTATTTATTAAACCCCAAGGAAAAAAGAAAACTCTATTTGAATTACTGAAAGAGAATACTGAGACTTTTTAGAATTTAAATATATAACCACTGGTATTTAAGAAATAAATTCTGGTTAGATTTAGAGGCAACAAGTAAATGTTAACACCATCTATTTGGAGAACATATGACCAAAAATTTGAATTCAAATAAAAATAAAACTGGATAATAAAGTGAGGTTTATGATTGTTGTATATAGTATATTCTTGATTTCTCAAAAATTAATATGTGTATCTGCCAGGTCTTGGGGATTTTGGCCATACTTTCCTGAATGTGCTTTCCTAAAGGCTAGACAGGTAGCAAACAGAAGCAAAGAAACAACAACAAAACATGGCTGAGATTTCAGACTAGGAGTGCCATTAACAATTTCATCTGCTCTTCTTCCTCTGTCTCTTCTAAACATAAATTTAAGGTAGAGTCACTTGGAAGAATACAAAATGCTCTTGGATGCAATACAAAACAAACGGGGTCCATGCTGTGACATAGTACGCTAAGCCTCCATCTGTTGGGCTGGTATCCCATATGGGTTCCAGTTTGAGTCCTGGCTTATCCTCTTCCAATTCAGCTCTCTGCTTCTGGCCTATGAAGTCAGTAGAAGATGGCCCAAGTGCTTGGGTCCCTACACCTATATGGGAGACCCGGAAGAAGCTCCTACTCCTGGTTTCTGATAAGCTCCGCTCTGGTCGTTGTAGACAGCTGGGGAGTGAACCAGCAGATGGAAGACCTTTCTCCCTGTCTCTCCTTATCTCTGTCTGTAGCTCTGCCTCTCAAATGGATAAATAAAATCTTAAAAAAAAAAAAAGCAAAACAAACAGCATCACACATACAATGGAGGGAAATGAGCTTTGTTAGAAACATTTAGTCACAAACACTCTTTACAACAGGCTGAGCACTACAGAGCTGCCAACAAGGTGCTGAGTAACTTGCACCAATGCACACACCACTTGTCCTATGCACAAGGTCATTTTCATGAGAGCAAAGCCATTATTCATGGGGTGTGGCTGTTGGTCCACTGACATTACTGCCCACCCTTGAACCACTAATTCTCTCCATGGAGGACTGGGTTGTATTCTCCTTCTACTACCATTTTGTGTCAAATTCGTTACTTTTTTAACACTTTTATGAGGAATAATAGAGTCCATAAAATAAGGTTTCTCCCTGTAATATCTAAATTTTTGCATTTTTATTCCAAGCCAAGAGCAGGTCATCATGCCTCTCAGTAGCTCATGCCTTCCAAGCCATGTGTGAACCATGTACAGTGCTCTCTCGGCACCTCTGCCTACTTTCTACTTTCCAGCCATTTCTGTGCACTGCTAACATTTCTCTCTGAAACATCATTCTGAAAATATCATAACTTTGTGCAGAATATTTAAAATTTCTATGGCTTATTGTTAAACCTCAAAACCTTCAGCCTACCATTCAAAATCTACCTTGGACTGAGAACCATCTTCCTATTGCTCCTTACTCTCCTACTCATTATTGTTCTCTTCCACACTGGAAAATTTTCCATTTCTTGAACCTCAGAGGTGTAGTCCTGTTTTTTCTGGGTTTGCTTACAACAGACTGCAGAATGAGATCCCTCCCTCTTTATCTTAATGGTAGTAGATCATATCCATATTTTAAAGGCAAATGCCATTTCCAGTCCTTTGGATTTGCACGGGCAGATTTATCATTTTCTCACCCATGTTCCAATAGGTGTTTTGCATCCTTCATAAAGCATTTAGCATACATTGATTAAATTATATACTTAGATCCTATTTCTAAGAATCTGATCATACAATTCAAGAAAAATATTAATAAATTTGAGGCCCTGTTATATGTCTGCCAGTGGTCTTTAAATATTTTAATTGCAACTGTACTCTATAAATAAATTTGAACACTCATTACAACATATATATTGATTTGCTATAGCATGTTCTACTAAATACATTCTAGTCACTGTAAATATAGATATTTTAAAATGAAATGGAGATAAAACTGAATAGAAATAGAAGTTCTAGTAGTTTCTTTTCACTGAGAAACTTGGACTTGAATACTGAGACCACTATTCTAGACACTAGCATTATAAAAAGTAATCAAACACTTTTCACGGCCTCAATCAGTTTATAAGCCAGGTGCAGAGAATCTAAAAAAAATTAAATGAAATGCAATTTAATAAGTGCAAAATAGACTCATGATTTATAGACACTAAAACAGCATGACATACATAATTGATGTTTACTAAAAATATTTTTAAGTAAATGAAAATTAGGCTTTTGCCTAGATGTTTTGCTTTATGGCAGTTTAGCATATTACTTGAGCAGAATTACAATTTGTGCTTTTACAGTTGTCTACAAATAAAATCATACTTGAATATCCTTCTCTGGACTTCACAAGGTATAGGAGTTAAACTGGATAAGACAGAATAATTTTTCAAAGCATTTATTCTATGCTCATCATATGCCAGGGACTAGTCTAGGTACTAAAGAAACAACAGTGAACAAGTAACTCAAATTATTACTCTATTGGGGTTTACATATCTTGGAGGGAAAGATGAAAATAAACAAGTAGAAAATAAATGGACATGAGGCTCCAAGACAGTGCCTGAGTAGTCAAAAAGACGTAAAAGTAAGATTGGTCAAAAAGTGTCTTTGGAGATGGGGGCACATGAGCCAATCCTGATAGAAGAGAAGGAAGCTACTATGTGTACTGCAGGGGAAGGAATGCTCATGGGAGTGGACAAAGGAAGTATGAATATTGGATAAACCTTCAAATTCCTGAGGAATAAAAAGAAGGCTAATAAGACTGGGAGCTAGTGAGCAGGAGAGAAAAATAAAAATTTCAGTATAGAAGTATAGGGCCATTAGTAAGACTCCAAGTTCCTGTTGATATTTTGAGGTGCATAGGGTACAGAGTGGGCCAAAAGCTTAGAAGTGCTTTTGCCTGCTTATGTCAAATTGACTTAAAGATGGCTTTGGAAGGGTAAATCTAACAAAGATAAGAAGCTGATGGGATAAATAATTTACTTTCCTTTTTCTCGCAGTCTGCATCCTCTAGATCACTGACAGCCTATTACTGACCATATGCATCCTTGCCTCCAGGTTAAGGGGGAAAATAAGTCTCTCAATATCATGATTTATTTGGCTCCACTCAAGTCTTAACTGCTGAAATGAGAAAAGTATACCCAAACAAGGTATTCAGTTGCTATGTAATCACTATGTTAAAAAATACTATGCAAAAAATCTCATAATATAGTATTTATCATCATCATCACCATCATCATCATCATCATCATCATCACTGCTACTGTACTACCACCACTAATAAACACCATGAACAACATCAACTTAACCATGCCTCTGATTCAGCAGCTTTCAAACTGGCCGGAGAAGGACAACCCTGTGACTATTTGCCAAAGAACAATTTTGTTATTAGCATTTTAATAACATAACCATAATACACCAGTTATTTCCATCAACATAAAAATCAAATTGCATTTGGTTTGCCTGGGTGTCAACAGATATGCTTATGTGAATTTAGTGCTTACTATAACCATGCGACACTTTTCTCTAGTGAGTATTTTGCACTACTATTCCATAAAAAAAATAAAAATAAAAAAAAAACACCGTGAAATATAGACAAAAAATTCTAATATATGAGATAAAAATCTATTGAAGATTCAGGTCCCTTTCAATTTTTTTTTTTTTTTTTTTTTTTTTTTTTGGTCAGGCAGAGTGGACAGTGAGAGAGAGAGACAGAGAGAAAGGTCTTCCTTTGCCGTTGGTTCACCCTCCAATGGCCACCGTGGCCGGCGTGCTGAGGCTGGCGCACCGCGCTGATCCGATGGCAGGAGCCAGGTGCTTCTCCTGGTCTCCCATGGGGTGCAGGGCCCAAGCACTTGGGCCATCTTCCACTGCACTCCCTGGCCACAGCAGAGAGCTGGCCTGGAAGAGGGGCAACAGGGACAGAATCCGGCACCCCGACCGGGACTAGAACCCGGTGTGCCGGCGCCGCAAGGCGGAGTAGCCTAGTGAGCCACGGCGCCGGCCACAACAAAATATTTCTAAGAGTACTTCATATTTGCTGTGGATATGATTGACAACAGTTGCTATGGGCATGATAGAGAATGTTATGCATCATGAAAATATAGGTTTATTGTTTGAGCTAAGAAAAAAAAGTTTAAAAATAGATACCTGTAGAAATATATAATAATGTATAGCTTCTTTTTGATGAGCTTCATAGTTTTATGCCAATAAATTTATTTTCAAAAAAAGAAATGGAATGGTATCAAGGTCAAAAACTTATAGAATATTTAAATATCTTGCTCAAAAGTTCATTTTCTCTCATTAAATATTTCATCACTTTCATCTAAAACTTTGCTTTAATTTCCCAAATATTCTATACAATTAAGCAATCAATGCTGAATAATTTATATTATTTTCATTTGACTAAAACTTGTCAGTTATTTTCCTGAGTAAAATTAGTTTATAATTTTAAAATTACATGTTTACATTTTTCCTCTGTATTCATTATTATTTTTGACAAATATCATGAGTCTTTGAACATTTATTCAAAAATCCTGATTCTGTCATCAGTACTCTTGATCAAATTGTACTTAAAACCCATGTCCTTTTATTCTTTTATTGAGTTTTATCATTAGTCATTTTTTATAGGCTCTTCATAACTTAATATTATTTTCTATAACTTTCATAATTTTAGTTAAAATATTTTAGAGTAGTTCAACCAGTTAAGTATTGATTTCATATGTGTTTCTGGTGATTTACGGACCCACTTTCTCTCTAGTGTTTCTTCTTCACCTGATTATAAGAGCACCTTTGATTCCACTTATCCCTTTTAGCCAACATTAATTCACTCAGTTTTATTTTCTTTTCAACCCTTTCTAACCTTCAGAGCTTAAAAATTTATATTCCATACACTATGTATTCTTTTATTTCTTTCCCTTCTCCATTTCCATAATGTGTTCTTTTTATGTTCCTAATTCTTGATTGATCTTCCCATGCTACTTCCATTATGCAGTCACATTTTCACAAGTTTCTAATATAACATAATATTGATGAGCAGGTTCTACTTTCCTTCCTGTTCAGGAACTCCAGTACAGGATCCGGTTTTCTTCATTTGCTCCTCTATTACTACTTTAGATTTTAAATCCATTTTCATATTTCACATTTTTTCAGTTAAGTATTTCAACTAAGTTTCTACAAAAGCGTAAATGTTAGAGAAGATATTCAAGTAAGGTTTTATATCAGTTGGACACATACTGTGAAAGACCAAAGCTGGGAATGTATACCAGTGACATTCAAAATTTTCATGGAAAAATATATGTTATGCACGGATTTTAAAAATGTTTCCACCAAAATAACCTTTCTTTTTAACTCTATTTTTCATGAACCTTTGGAAGTACTCTCATAATAAATTGTTCTGAGTCTCTCATTTCTAAAACTTACATTATCATTTACAAGTTCCTAGCAATAGCAAACTAATAAGTAATCCCTTAACATTCTCTGCTCTTCTATTCTCTTCTAATAGTTCGTGACCAGTGTAATTTCTTTGAATACAAATTTGCCGAATGTTCTCTTTCTACCTGATCTGTCAAGATCCTCTCACAAAATTATATTTTTATACTGAAACCTGTTGTAAGTGATGTAGTAATTATTATATTCTAATTGTTTATACAACAAAAAGGCCCCAAGAAGTCTAATGGCTCAAACCCAGTAGGATTTGTACCTCTTCTTCACTGAACTGCACTGGGCAGATACACAGGATGGTAGTGGGGCCTTTCTCCATAAAGCCATCTGAGAACATCCACTGAAGGAGACTCTGATGTCTACAATATGTGGATTCATTGTTATGTTTGGCATTCTTTTCTTTTTAGCCAGCTGGAGAGAAAATCAAAGGAGAAAAATGTGGCTTGGAGTTAGGAACCATCACTGCCATGTGCCTTCCATTACTTAAATAAAAGGGTCACACTTTCACATTGATCTACAAGGGACACGATGAAGTTTTGTTCAGCTATGTGTGTAGTGAGAAGAAAGGGGCCTGGGAATTGGCAAGCAGTCAGTAATCTCTGACACATAAATTGAAGAAAATATTTTTCCTAGTTAGTGGTAGAGATTATAAATAATAAATAAGAAACTGAAAAGAAATAATGAAAACAAAAAGATGTGTGTTGTGAATAAATATTTTCTGGAAACATGTTAAAGCAAAATCTTGGCTAGAATCAACAACTATATGATTCTTTCAAAGATTTTCTTATCAATATTGTATGGTAAATATGAATGTTAAATTTTTATAAAGTAGTGAAGGAATAGTTACTTGTCTTCAAATAATTCTACACTATAGTACCACATACTTAAACAATATAATACTATTTGGCAGGTCTAAACATGAAAAAAGAAAAAAAAATTAAGTAAACCAACAATTATTTAGAATTAGATGATTTCAGTGTTTTAACATGTTGTTGAGTCGCACATAAACTTTAACAGGCGGCTACAAGTGGGTCATTAGGAGAAATTTCACAAAAAGAGCCCTCCCAAAGTGCAGTTTCTAAGAAATGCTATCAGAATTCAACATTAAAATTATGGAAGATGCAGTATTAGTCTCAGAAAATGGGGAGGAAATTATGATATTACAAAAAAATCAAGTAATTGGTACTCTGATTAGTTAAATGACTACTTAATTGTCTGGGTTAGCAGGCTTAATCAAGAACTAAAATAGATTTCAGTTTAATGCATTTTTATAACAATGGAAAACTGACATATCTAATCTTCAATTACATTTGCCTACCCACCCTGGCCCCAAGTCTACCCTACAGGAATGTTGAGAGGACAGAAGTGATAAAACGTGTGAAGCCCTTGTAGCTCCTTACTATAGAACCGCAGAAATTCAATAAACTTTAAGGCATTTGCTAATATTGCAATCACTATGAATGTATCAGTTTACCAGCTGGCCCAACCTGAGTTTTGGTGTATCTCCCAATCACAACTCTGGTTTTTGTTTTAGAGTAATACTTGGGAAATTACACGTGAAGCTGTCTGGAAGGTCTACTTTTTCTGAAAATATTAGAATATTCCATATTACTTCACTAAGTCAGAAATTGCCTTTGTCTATTTTTATACATATTGAGTCTTAATGTTCGAAAAATGAACAATTCTGTTACTTTTCAATAAGCACAGATCCAGAAACATATCAAGTGCTTAGCAATACCTTTAGGTATGCTTTTTATTCTCTATCAAAATTAGAATGTATACCAAATCCCAAATGTGGAACATGAAAGTTGCAAACTGACATTCCACTTGGTTTTAGGACATAGAAAAAAAGTTCCCACAAGATTGACTAAACTAAAATAAACAGACACCAAAGCATTTTGGGGGGATAGTAATCAAATCTGTCACAAAAATATTGTGTTAAATAAAGGGAAAAATGTAGGTTTTTTTGTTTGTTTTTGAGTAGAAAACATTTTATGGCTGAAAGTGAAACAGAGGTAGACAGACTATACGCATTCAATATGTCAAGACGCTAAAAGATGGAAGAGAGTTCCATCAGGGCAACTGATGGTCCCATTGCTGACATTATTTTTCTTCTTGCTACTTATAATCTGAGATGCTTTCTGATTTACTTGTTCAATGATGTGACTTATAGAATTCTATGATAATATGTTAATCACTAACCACGTGTGGTGATTTAATTTAATTAAGATTTAGGATTCAATTCCTTAATGTCATTAACCACATATGAAGTACTCAAAAGCCACATGTGGCTGGTGGGTGCCATACTGGTCAGTCCAGCACAGAACACTTCCAATGTCATGGATTTATTGGACAAGGCTTTTAATTAATCTGTCACTCAACCAAATTTATTTTGTTTTTATTTTTTCACAACAGCATGCAAACTATTCAGAAAATTGTTTAGTATGTCCTATATGTACGGATTTCTTGGCTACAGTGTGAGTGTTAAAGTCATTATTAAGGGGCCAGCGCTGTGGAATAGAGGGTAAAGCCACTGCCTACAGTGCCAGCATCCCATATGGGTGCCAGTTCAAGTTCTGGCTGCTCCACTTCCGATCCAGCTTTCTACGATGGTCTGGGAAAGCAGTTGAGGATGGCCCAAATCCTTGGGCCTCTGCGCCCATGTGAGAGACCTGGAATAAGCTCCTGGCTCCTGGCTTCAGATAAGTCCAGCTCTGGCCATTGCAGCCAACTGGGGAGTGAACCAGCAGATGGAAAACTCATTCATTCTCTCTCTCTCTCTCTCTCTCTCTGCTTTGCCTCTCTGTAACTCTGCCTTTCAAATAAATAAATATTTTAAAAATATTATTAAATAAAGAATTCTTGAGTGGTTTCAAACTTAACTCCCGACCTTGGCGAGTAAGTTTTGATGTGGGTAGAATTGGTGAGCATCAGATACAACTACCTGAATAAAATTAAAATGTGCAACTATAGTGATCTGATAACCACCACACTTTTTATACTCTCCCTATAAGATCCATTTTATTTTTAACCATACTTATGGATGAAGAAACTTCTAGTCAAGAAGAGGTAATACCTGCTACAATAACCTTCCATACTCATTCAACTATAAAAAAAATTTCCTGATTCAGTTATTTGATATATTATTTTAACCATATTGAAAATTCAACTAACCAAGTTTATTGAGACTTAGCTTTTGTTTCAATACATCCTAAATTTTTTGCATAATGAAGTGCTAGCTTAGGGATGACCTAACAGCTGCCTATTAATTTCAAACAAATTGCATGTAGTACTTTCATTGGCTCCCTGCCATGTTTTCCCCAACAGCAATGCCTTGGATTTGCAAGGCTGTTCTTACTGGTATCTGCAAAAATATCTTATTCAATACAAGCTACACTCTCAAGGTGAAAATTAGTGCCCCAATTTTTAATGCCACAATTCTTCTTTGACTTAACAAAATTTACAAGACTTACTTTCACAGTAAAGCTAAATCTACAATGCCTGATTCCTCATCGCTATCTCAAGTCCAACCATCTAAGTAATAAATAATTATAGTTGCCATATTTGGAGCCACTTAGTTATTCTCAAGTCTGAAGAATGAATGTGGCATTTGTAATATACTTTTCTGAACATACAGAAGAAATAGGTTATCAAAGAGTTTTCTATCTATAAGATTTAATGATGCACTGTGAACAACCCTCTGTTTTGTCATGATGTTCTCAGTGTGTTTTCTGCTCTTTTTCATATTCAACTTGGAAATGTCCATCAATTAATTAATTTAGAAACAGTTAGTGGGCACCTGCCCTGTAATGTACAATGGGAAATTTGGAGATACAAAGATGAACATGCAGTCTTCATCACAAAGAGGTAGGTCTAGTGTTGAACTGCATACAATTAATTAGATGGAATTCCACAAATGTATTATTAAAAATAAGCACAAATTATTTTAGAAGGCCAGAGAATAAGCCTCTATCCTGGCTTGAAAGTAGGCTCCTTGGATAGGATTATTTCAGTGTTGATTCTAATAGATGACGGAGAAGAAACCAGCAGAAGGGAAGGAGGTAGCTTTGGTAATTTGTGACAAACAGGATATCATTAGACAGGGCAAGGAAGATAAAAATGGAATGTTTTCTGTGAAGAGGAAAAACAATATAGGAGGTGTGTGACTGGTAAATGGCTGTCTCCATGTTTATGTACACACACACACACACACACACAAGCACCAGGATACATACAGAATTCTGGGGAGAGGTCATGGCTACAGGAATGCCTTGCAGGGGTCCTATTTCTCTACTCTCCAGAGCCCCTTCCTGTCTCTAAAAGGATTTCTGTTTTAAGCTTCATGAAGGCTATTTTGACACTGACAATCACCTAATAAATGCAAAGCGAGCTCCTATTTGAGAACTGATCTGTAGTTTACGGGTACAAGAGCGAACCAGAAAAACCACACCAAGCAGGAACTGGAGGAATTCCACAGTTCCACTAAAATATGGGCAGTTACTATGGCCTGAGTATTTGTCTCCCTAAAGTTCACGTTTAAATCCTCATCCCCAAAGCAATGGTATGTAGAAGTGAGGCCTTTATAGGTAATTATATTGTGAGGGCAGAACCTCAAGAATGGGATTGATGCCCTTATAAGAGGCTCAAACGAGTTCATTCATCCCTTCCAGCATGTGAGCACACAATGAGAATAATGCTCTCTGAGGAAGAAAGCCTTCATCTGGCACTGAATTTGCCAATGCTTCCAGCATTGCATAAAATAAATGGATTTTATTAATAAGCAACCCAGTATTTTTAGGAGGCCAAATGGACTAAGACAATACTCAAATAGATTGAACTGCACTAACTCTTGAGCCATACCCAAAGGAACAGTATCCACCTATAAATTACTCATCTGGAGTGGATTTGAAGAATTCCAGGACACAGACGAGGGAGGTGCTCTCCACAATGACTTCACCTGTCACCTCCACACACAGCTGGAACACAGTCCCCAGTTTCCCTCGCCAGCAGGTACAGCATGTAATTCAGTTCTGGCTAGCATTACAGCAGTAGTTTTCCAAGTGGTTTCCTTTCTTTTGCCCTGTTTTCCTCTTCTCTACATGGAAAACCGAAGAAGCCTGTGGAAATGCATCTTCTCACAACCAGGCTTCATTTCAAACTCTCCCTGCATCTTCCGTTTTCACAATTGCCACAATGACCTATGTGACCTCTCCCACCATAGCAGGGATTTCTGTGGCCTTATTTTCCATATTCTATTAATCCCTACAATTCAGATTCTCTCAGAACAATGTCTACAAGTGCATTTTACTTCCTCTGCCCAGAACCAATTCTTCTGCCCATCATATGTTCTTTCTTCACCATCTTCAGATTCATACAGACACCTTAACAACGATGTTATTTTCCCAAAGTTTCTGCCAGAACAAACACCTCTACCCATCCTGTCACGTGTGTCCTCCACCTACTGGTTCCTTTCTTGGCCTTGTGCTTCTCCGTGATGCTCATTACAAAATTATAATTCTGATATTCACCATATGGGTGTGAATGACTGGAAAGTAGAATGTATAGGTTGATTTAGTCTCTTACAATTTCAATCACTCCTTTATGTCTTCTGTGAAACTTTGTAGTCCTCAATTTTCACACGTATGATAAATTCAATGTCATTTATTAACTTTTGCCATGCATTTCACTGTTTTAGGCACTGTCTCATGCAATGAAGATAGAACACTAACAAGGCTTCTACACATTGTAACAGCTCTGCCGATGCTCCCTTCACTGAGGAAGACAGGCAGCAAACCTTTATTACAAATACTGTGAGTGTTGAAGAAGAAGACACAAAGCACACAGCAGAGTAATCACGGAGTCTCCGTTATACCAACTGCTTCCCCTGAAGGTCCTTAGGCTAGAATGATTTATTATTGTAAGTCGATTTCTGACACTACACATTTTAGGAAAGAATCAGAGAGGGAACTAATAATTTGTTAAATGTCTAGTATATCACTGAACACTTACTGTTTGGTTCTTCTCTAAAATGCTATACAGAGGCAGACATTGCAAGGTGGGTTTAAGCCACTGCATGCTCATTATCCCAATATGAATTGCTTGGTTAGAACATGGGATACTCAACTATGGATGCAGCTTTCTATTAATGCATACTGAGAGATAGCAGACGATGGCTCAAGGCCTCTGACTCATCATCCATTTGGGAGAACCTAGACAGAGCTCCAGGCTCCTGGCTTCACCCTGACCCAGCCCTGGCCATTGCAGGCCTTTTGGGAGCAGCTAGTGGGTATATCATCCATGTCCTCTCTCACACTCACCTTTTCCTCTTGCTCTATTTTTCTATAAAATAAATAAATGCACTTAACAAATAAAATGCAATATAGTAGTTATTACTTTTTCTGCTATCAGAGATGAGGAATCCAACATGCGGGTGGATGTTATTCCCACTGTAAAAGTAAGTCAAGCGATGAGTCCCTTGGACACCATAAATACTCAAGCGCTTTCTCCCAGTGTAATCTACAAACTGTTACTGTTCTCCAAAGAAACAAAGAGGTTGTGGAGAATATAAATAAATGTACTGCTTCCTTCCCTCTTAAAGTATTGCTACCCAACAAAAAAGTTATCTGAACTGAACAGCATGTTTTGTAACTGATTTACATTTTGTATATTCTGGCACTGAGAAGGATAGAAGAGTGTGGGGCTGTAGCATGGTAAGAGAGAACATAGGGTAATGCACTCTGAGCACTAATTGACAGGCAGGCATAGTAGAGATGTGGAGATGAAGTGATTAAAGTATGGCTCGAGAGCTCATGGTGGGGGCAGGTCAAATAATTAAAATAATTTACGGTGCTGGTGCTGAGCCTAGCCATTTAAGATATTGATTAAGACACTTGTTTCTCACACAGCAGTGTTTGGATTCAATTCCTGGCTCCAGCTACTGATTCCAGATTCCTGATACTGCAGACCATGGGAGGTTTTAGGTAATGGCTCAGGTATTTGGGTCTTTGTTACTCATGTAGGAGACATGGATTGCATTTATGGCTCAGGTTTTGACATTGCCCAGCTGTAGTTTCTATAGATATTTTGGGGCGGGAACCAGAGGATGGAAGCTCACGCACTCGCTCTCTCTCTCTGCCTCTTAAACATTTTTTTTTAAAAAAAGAATTTGTGACACTGGGTGTTCCAACATGGGGGAATAGCTACAGGGCAGTCTGATTTAGACTAAGTGAAATTAATATAAAAAGGTGGAGAAAGTACATTCTCAGGGTAAAACTGCAGGGGAAACTAGGGTGGGAGGTCCTGTGAAAGCAGCAGAAATGGCCTGGACTTGTGTGGCAGTTGCAGACCTGAAGCAAGGAGTAACAAAGCAACAAAGAACCCAGCAGCCTGGATCCAGGGGAAAAAAAACACCTGCCCTGGCAAACCAGGTGAGATTGGACTGCACTGGCCAGTTGGAGGGAGATAGAGCTGGAGGGAGAGCTTAGTGAATTGCACTGCCTTTGAGTCTGGCCCGGATCCCTCAGGGCAGCAGGGCAACTGATTACCCAGAGGAGAGGAAAAACATGGAGCATCACTTTCTCTTTCTCCCCTTATCCCCCCTATAACAGCAACCCGCTGTCAGTGGTGGGATTGCTAGCACCATTTCTGGACATAAGCAGGTAGCAGATGCTCCAGCTTTTATGCAACTACTGGGGTCACCCTCCACTCAGTCAGCAAGGACAACCACAGCAGTTCAAGAGCAACTGACAGGGATGGTCTCCACCATGCCAGCTGCATCTACCAGGCAATAGGTGGGGGGTGGGGGTGGGGAGCATCCCTACAGAAGGGAAGTGATGCCTGCAAGACACTCCTATGCACCCAGCACAGTTGTGAAGTGAGCTGGGCTGCAGCTGTTCGTTATAGGGCGTACCTGTGACCCAGAGATCTTACTAGAGAGAAAAACCTGCATTCCTCACTGATTCTGAATCTGGCTGGGAGGACCAGACTTGATCCAGAGGGCTGGCTGGAACACACACGGATAGCAGCTCTGGGAACACCTCAATCTCCCTGCGGACAGCATGGGCTAGCTGGGCAGGGTGGCCCCACTTGCACTCCTTGACCCTCAGTGCTCTGGGTGCTGAGACAGAGAACACTGTGACTGCGTGAGAGGAGGCAGGGAGTAGCTGGGCTATGGGCAATCACAGAGTGCTGCTGCACACTGTCAGGGCTCCATGGTTGCCTACAGCAGCTCATAGCAGAGGGAGCCATACTCATAGGAAAGACTGCACAGATTGTATGTGCAGTTCATATGGTGGTGCAGATGAATGTTGATCACACTGGGAGCTAACAGTTGAGCATTCCTCAGCTTGGAAGAGAAGAGGTGGTCACACCAACAGAGATGACCGTTCCTCTCCAACCAGTTACCAGAGGAGAGCTACCCTGCCCAACTTGGGTGTTATCCTGGATACTCACCCCATCATGGAGCACTGACCAGAGTTCCATGGCCACACCCAGTATACACCTCTTGGTATTCACTGGAAGTGTAGACATTCCACTAAGCCACAGAGGTATAGCTCAAAGATAAAAGCCATCAGAAGGAAAAACAAAACAATTATACAAATGCCTATAAATAAATGCATAAATTCAAGAAACAAGAATAAGGAAGACATTAGACCCCTCCCCAAGGAATACAACAACATTTCAACCTAGAATGTGAAGATGAAGAGATTGAGGAAATCACAGAAATGGAATTCAAAAAATTAATCATAGGATTACTCAAAAGCAATCAGAAGCAAATCTACAAAATAAGAAAACCATATATAATATGAATGAAAAATTTTCCCATGAAATTGAGATTTTTAAAGAGAAATCAAAATCAATATTAGAAAAGAAGAACTCAATAGATTAAAAAAATGCAGTGGAAAGCCTTAACAAAAGAGTTGTTGAGGCAGATGAAAGAATATCCAAGCTAGAAGACAAACCTAGAAATTTTAGTCAGACCAAACAAAAGAAAAAGAAATTAGAAACTTTAAAAATAGTGTTGGAGATTTATGAGATATTATCAAATGACCCAACATATAGGTCTTAGGAGTGCCTGAATGTGTGGAAAGAGAGAAGGTACTAGAAAGACTATTTAGTGAAATAATTACAGAAAACTTCCCTAATTTGGAGAAAGGAATGTCCAAGTACAGGAAGCACACAGAACTCCTAACAGATATAACCAGAAAAGATCTTCACTACAACACATTGTAGTCAAATTTTCTACAGTAAAGCATAAAGAAAATATTCTAAAATGTACACAAGAGAAATGCCAGATACCTTTTGAGGATGTCCAATTAGACTCACAGGTGATTTCTCATAAGAAACACTACAGGCTATAAGATAAAGTCCAAATTTTAAAAGGAAAAAAAAAAAACTGTCAACCTGGAATACTGTACCCTGCAAAGCTCTCATTTATGAATGAATTTGAAATAAGGACCTTTTATAACAAACAGAAATTGAAAGAATTTGTCCCACTCATCCAGCCTTACTAAAGATGCTAAATGATGTGCTATACACAGAACCACAGAAAAAAGTCATCATCACGAAAGAATGTGAAGAAAGAAAATCCCCCAGTAAAAATACAAAAGAATTCCAAGTTAATGACAGGAATATTCCTGGAAAAAGGGCAAGGCCAAGTAGTTACTTATCAATATAAATGGCCTCAATTCTCCAGTAAAAAGATACAGATTGGCCAAATGTATTAAAAAATAAGACCCATCTATTTGCTTCCTACAAGAATCATACCTCATCAACAAAGATACACATAGACAAAAGTGAAAGGATGAAAAAAGATATTCCATGCTAACGGAAAGAAAAAAAAGACAGATGCAGCCATCCTAATATCAAACAAAATAGATATTAACACAAAAACTGTTAAAAGAGACAGAAAAAGACACAATGTAATGATTAAGGGAGCAATACAAAAGGAAGATATGACTATAATAAATGTATATGCACCCATTACAGGGTACCTACCTATTTAAAAGAACTGTTAATGGATCTAAAGGGAGACATAAATGCCAACACAATAGTAATGGGGAACTTCAACACCCTACTTTCATCAATAGATAGATAAACCAGGCAGGAAATAAACAAAGAAATAACAAAGCTAATTGACACTATGAACCTAACTGATATATACAGAACATTTCACCCCACAGTTGCAGAATGCACATTCTTCTCAGCAGTGCATGAAACATTCTCTAGGATAGACTATATGCTAGGCCATAAAGCAGGTCTCAACAAATTCAAAAAAATTAAAATCATATCATGTACCTTCTCTGATAGCAATGCATTCAAGCTTAAAACCAACAACTCAAGAATCTCAAGAACATATGCAAATACATGGAGACTGAACAACATGCTCCTAAATGAACAGTGGGTCATAGAAGAAATCAAAATAGAAATAAAAAATTTTCTAGATTTGAATGAAGATGACAGTATGTCATACCAAATCTCAAGGGGTACAGCAAAAGCAGTGTTCAGAAGGAAGTTTACAGCAATTACTGCCTACATCAAGAAACTGGAAAAATACCCAAATAAATGAGCTACCAATGCATCTCAAGTACCTAGAAAAAAAAAAAAAAAACACACCAAACTCCAAATTAGTAGGAGGAAAGAAATAATTAGAGAAGAAATAAACAAAATTGAAGCCAAAATAACAATACAAAAGATCAATGAAATGAAGAGTGGGTTTATTGAAGAAATAAAACTGATACACCATTGGCCAAACTAACCAAAACAAAGAGGGAGAAAACCCAAATCAATAAAATCAGAGATGAAAAAGGAAATGTAACAACAGATACCACAGAAATAAAAAGAATCATCAGGAATTATTACAAACAGCTGTATGCAAACCAATAAGGAAACCTAGTAGAAAGATTCCTGAACACACACAACCTACCTAAATTGAGTCAAAAGGCAAAGAATACCTAAACAGACCAATAACCAAGATGGAGATTGAATCATTAATAAAGACCCTTCCAACAAAGAAAAGCTCAAGTTCAGATGGCTTCATTGCTGAATTCTACCAGACATTTAAAGAAGAAGGAATTCCAATTCTTCTCAAGCTATTCAAAACAATTGAAAGGGAGGGAATCCTTCCAAACTCCTATGATGCTTGCATCACTTTAATTCCAAAGCCAGAGAAAGATACAACAGAGAAAGAGAACTTTAGACCAATAACCCTGATGAACATTGATGCAAAAATCCTCTTCAAAATACTAGCCAATTGAATCCAACAACACATCAGAAAGATTAATAAATGTGATATACCGCATTAACAAGCTGAAAACAAAAAACATGTGATTATCTCAATAGATGCAGAGAAAGCATTTGACAAAATTCAACACTCTTTTATGATGAAAATCTTAAGGAAACTGGGTATAAAAGGAACATTCTTCAACATAATCAAAGCAATTCGTAACAAATGCACAGCCAGCAGCATCCTACTGAATTGGGAAAATCTGGAGGCATTCCCACTCTCACCATTGCTATTTAATATAGTCCTGGAAGATTTAGCTTGAGCCATCAGGCAAGAAAAAGAAATCAAAGAGATACAAATAGGGAAGGAAGAAGTCAAACTATCCCTATTTGCTGATGACATGATTCTATATATAAGGCATCCAAAAGATCCCATGAAGAGACTATTGGACCTCATAAAACAGTTTGGTAAAGAAAATAAAATCAATACACAAAAATCAATAGCCTTTGTATACACAGACAATGCCATAGCTGAGAAAGAAATTCTAAGATCAAACCCATTCATAATAGATAAAAAAAATAAATATCTTGGGATAAGTTTAACCAATCATACCATAGATCACTATGATAAAATTATAAAATATTAAAGAAAGAAATAGAAAAAGATATAAAAAGTGGAAAAATCAACCATGTTCATGGATTGGAAGGACTAACATCATGAAAATGTCCATACTACTGAAAATAATTTATAGATTCAATGTGATTTCAAGAAAAAGACCAAGTACATTCTTCTCAGATCTAAAAAAAATGATGCTAAAATTCATATGGAAACACAAGAGACCCCAAATAGCTAAGCAATCTTAAACAATAAAAACAAAAAGCTGGAGGCATCACAATACCAGAACTCAAGACATGCTATGGGCAGTTATAATCAAAACAGTCTGGTGTTGGCACAAAAACAGAAACACAAAAACTCCAGAAATTAACCCACACATCTGCAACCAACTTATTTTTGACAAAGGAGCAAAATTCAACACCTGCAGCCAAGACTGTCTTTTCAACAAACGGTGCTGGAAACACTGGATCTCCACATGCAGAAATATGAAACAAGACTCCTACTATACACCCTACAGAAAAACCCAATCAAAATGAATTAGAGACCTAAATCTATGACATGATACCATCAAATTATTAGAAAACATTAGGGAAACCCTATAAGACACTAGCATATGGAAATAGTTCTCAGGAAAAAAAAAAAAAAAAAAAAAAAAACACCAGAAGCCTAGGCAATCAAAGCCAAAATTAACAAGTGGGAGTACGTCAAATTGAGACATTTCTGCATTGCAAAAGAAACACTCAGTAAAGTGAAGAGGCAACTATAATGGGAGAAAATATTTTGTAAACTATGAAACTGAAAAAGGTTAACCTCCAGAATCTCTAAAGAGTTCAAGTAACTCAACAACTACAAACAATCAAGAAATGGACAAAAGACCCGAACAGACATTTTTCAAGAGAGGAATTTCAAATGGTCAATATACACATGAAAAATGCTCAGGGTCACAATCCATTAGGGAAATACAAATCAAAACTACAATGAGATTTAACCTCACCCAACTCCCATTAGAATGGCTTTCATACAGAAATCAATAAACAACAAATGGTGGTGAGAATGTGGGGAGAAGGGTACCCTAATCCACTGTTAGTGGGAACATAAACTGGTACAGCCACTATGGAAGACAGTATGGAGATATCTCAGAAAGCTGAATATATACCTACAATATGACCCAGCCTCACACTCCTGGGAATTTACCCAAAGGAAATGAAATCAGCATATGAAAGAGTGATCTGGACCTCCATCTTCATTTCAACTCAATTTACATTAGGTAAGATTTGGAATCAACCCAGATGTCCTTCAACTAAAGACTGGATAAAGAAGTTGTGGTACATATACACACCATGGAATAACACACAACATTAAAAAAATTACGATCCAACATGGGAAGCGGGATACACAGCAGACTCATAGAATGGCAAATGTCCTAAACAGCACTCTGGCCTCAGAATCAGCCCTTAAGGCATGCGGATCCGGCTGAAGAGCCCATGAGAGTATTATAGGCATGGAAAGCCAAGACACTCTGGAAAAAAAAAAAAAAATACCTAAATGAAAGATCTCTGTGAGTGAGATCCCAGTGGAAAGAACAGGTCTTCAAAGAAGGAGGTACCTTTCTCTGAAGGGAGGAGAGAACTTCCACTTTGAGTATGGCCTTGTCTAAATAAGATCAGAGTTGGCAAACTCAAAAGGCCTCCATAGCCTTGGCAACTCATGACAAGAGCCTAGGGAGATTACTGACACCATAAACAAGAGTGTCAATTTGTTAAGTCAACAACAGGAGTCACTGTGCACTTATTCCTCATGTGGGATCTCTGTCCTTAATGTGTTGTTCAATGTGAATTAATGCTATAACTAGCACTCAAGCAGTATTTTACACTTTATGTTTCTGTGTGGGTGCTAACTGTTGAAATCTTTACTTAATATATACTAAATGGATCTTCTGTATATAAAGAGAATTGAAAATGAATCTTGATGTGAATGGAATGGGAGAGGGAGCAGGAGATGGGAGGGGTGCAGGTGGGAGGGAAGTTATGGGGGAGAAAAAGCCATTGTAATCCATAAACTGTACTTTGGAAATTTATATTAAGTAAAAGTTAAAAAAATAAAAATAAAAAATTAATGAAATTCTGTCATTTGCAACAAAATGGATGGAACTAGAATCCATTATACTTAGTGAAATAAGCCAGTCACCAAAAGACAAATACCATATTGTCTCTCTGATGTGTGGTAACTAATGGAGTATTTAAAAGTAATCTACTGAAGCAAAACTGACATCTTGAGATACTCTGATTTTGAACAGCCCTTGCCTTGATTTCGAGGACCAATGTTTTCCTTGTTTGTTTATTTTTTGTTCTTTTTTTTCTTCATACTATTCAGTGAACTCTCCACGTAGAGTAGGGTTAATCTTATGAGTATAAAATTAACTGAAAATTGATCTCCATTAAAAAAAGAATGGATAAGAAAGACTGAGGAGGAAGAGAGGTAGGAGTAAGAGTGGGAAGGAGTGGGGGGGGGGGAGAATCACCATGTTTCCAAATTTGTATATATATATTAAATGCATGAAGTTGTGTTTCTTAAACAAATTTTAAAAAAAGAAGTTACATAGTATGCCAAGAAATTTGACCCAAATTTTAGAACAATGAGAAAACACTAATGACTCATGAGTATTGTTTACTACTTAAGAATGCTTTGATTATACTTAGTCACTTGAATTTTTACATATGTAAATTATATTTTAATAACCTTCACACAGTTTGCTATTCAAGTTTTAGTGGTTTCCTGTTCCATTCATTTAAATTCTTTGCATAATAAATAAGTACAGATATCAATGCTTTGTAATATTTATTGTAAATACTTATATTACTTGTTATGTGCTCCTTGATATTTGTCTTGGATTTTTGATGTGTCCAATAAATGATTGTTCAATGATTAAAGGAAGTGATTTTGCTTTTCATGTGAGAATGCAGTTATCATTTGGATTCATGAAGCATTTTATGGACTCAAAATTCTTTCCCAGTTCATAAATACATTCTAAATACTTAAAGCATACCAGGGACCCAAGAGATTCATTTTTCTATTTTGTGTTTATTTATTTATTTGTAAGGCCCAGACAGGGAACCATCTGCTGGTTCACTCACCAACTACCAGTAACAGCTGAGACTGGGCTAGGCTGAAAATAGGAGCCAGGAACTCAGTCCAAGTTTTCCACATAAGTGCAAGGACCCATCTACTTGTTCCATCTTCTGCTGCCTCTCAGGGTATGCATTAGCAAGAAGCTGGAATGAGGAGTAGAGGCCACAAACTCAGATCCTGGTTATGAGCATCCTAAGCAGCATCTTAACTAAAGCACCAAACATACATCCTTAAGAGACACCTTTATTTTTGCAAAGAGAATTGGACAACCTGGTGGTCTCAATGGTCATCTCACTTTCTCCACTGTATCATTGATACTAGAAAAGCCGCTTGATATCTCTCTGTTTTCCTTTTATCACATATAAAATAGAGGTAATTCTATAACCCAATTCCAACTTTCCCTATAGATGAGAGTGCACAAATGAATTAGCAAGTAGGTAATGACAAACACACTTAGGAAGTAGCATGTAATACTCCTTACTCTTTGGAGGAGGCTATTATTAACCACAAGACATCACTGCATATCACAATTCATTTCTGTTGCTGAAAGCCAGAGAAGAGGATAGTCACTCAGTATAGTAGCAACACAACATTTTCTGTATTTGTTTCTGTTCAGTTTTGCTGCATCTTTAACATTCTTTAAATTCCTAAAATAAGCAAGGCCCTTATGCTGTTGTAGGCATTTTCAACCCATTATTATATTGCCTACTTTATTTAAGATTCATGTGTGACCTAGATATCCTGGAAAATAAAAGGGAAGATGAATAAAAGTCAGGAAAAAGTAATGTTTTACAGAGTCTCCAATGGTGATATTCACATTTTATTCAAGCTAACACCAATAGTTTGTTGATATATATTTTATTCCATATCATTCGCATAAATCAAATACTTAACAGACAATGTAGTTTAACAGACTTCCATATACAAATGTGGAGAATAAACCAAATAGTATACATAATTTACGTAACATAATCTTGCTGAATCTGATTTTGAAATGTTAGGTAAGTTTAGCTCCAATGAGTATAGTTTCTTGAAGCCATACTCAACACATTTTCCTTTAAAAAGTAAAATAAAAAATAATAAGTGTTATGTATTTATTGTTTATTTTTTATAGAATATTTTCATGAGATCCTTTTCATTCTTGGTGTTTCACTGTGTAACAAGTATTATGGACATTTAACAGAGATACTGCTCTCACTAGTTAAGCATCCATTATTTATCAAAGTTTGAGAACAAGTAGTTGAAAGCTAGTCTTTAGGCCCCAGATTGAGACTGTTAAGAATGTTATCACTAAATCTAAAAGTGTTGTTATAAAGAGCATAGGTGAGAAAACTCAAAACTCAAATGGTTACAGGGGCTGGCAACAACATATACGTCCAAGTCAGACCAGATGGGGACTGACATGAACTGCAGCAGGGACCACTATCTGGAGAAGAGCCTCCTCCACAGCTTTTTGTTGTCATGTGGGGAAAGGGCACTAGTGTTGCCAAATCATTCTGTTTCTAAAGAGAATCTAGAACCATCAATCATTTTAAGTGCAATTTTTTCTGATATTAGAAATGATGGTAATAATTACAATTTAAACAAAACACTTGTAGGCAACACAGAGAGGAAACCATGAATTATATCTTCTGGAATATCTGCTCTTACTTGATAATCAAATGAGAAAAAAAAACTTCCATTTTACAGATAAGAATGCTAGAGGTCAGAAAAGAGCTATTGATTTGCTTTGATACAGAGGCAAGTAGCAATGATGTGACTCAAAATTCACCAATTATTCTTTACACTTCACTTCACTGACTTCAATATTTTATGACTTGTCTAGAAATTAGAGAGAAATCAGATCATGCCATTATATAATTAGGTGTTTCTACTCCACTGCCTGATGCTGCTTGAGACAATGACAAAACACATACCATTGTTCAGAAATTCGGGTTGCTCTGAACACAGAGGGAGTTACCACTGGGAGAAATGAGAAAATCTATGGCTAAAAATGTAGAGTTTCAGTGTAAATTACCATGTTATGACTTTGTTAGTTATTAGACTTCGTTTTCAGCAGCTTATCTGACAAGGAATTGTCCTTTTGGGCATGATTTAACCTAGAGATGTATGATTTCCTCAAATTGGTGTCCAGATGGGTATTTTTTTGCTCTATGTTGAGACCAGGAGGCATGAAGGCTATTTCTAAAACTGGGACAATGAAACAAAGTGCAGAGTGGAAATGCATGAGACAGATCAAACTAATGTACTCAATCAGACTGCATTTTTAAAGCTAATTCCCTATTACTGACATGGACAATTGATGAGGGGGGAGAAAAGGGTACTATTTTTAAGTGCTTCTGCTGGAGGTACTATTATCTGTGACTAGCACTGATGAGATAGATCTTGTGGTCATGTATGCTCTGTAGTTACATATGAGGAAGCAAAAAGAAGGCTACAAACTGAACAAAAGAGAAACTTAATGTTCTGCCTGAGAAACACTGCTTCTTTCTTTAAATTCAGAATTCTGTACCAAACTTCTGGGCCTCTTACTTGGCAATGACAGGAAGGGTCAGTGTGTTAGGAAGAAAGAGGTGTAAAGAACTTAGAAAAAAAAGTCAATGTCAAGTCACCCAGGCTGGGTAGAAACATAAGCTACACAATAAATACTTAAACAAAAGACCTCTAAAATGTCTCATCTATGATAACTTCTTATGAGCAGTCTGAAATTATAACATTAGCTATTAGTACAGAATATTACAGAACCATCTATTACAGTACTCAACAAAAAGAAAGTACCTCAAAAGACATTTTTCTAATTTGGAAGTACAATAACTTTGTAAGTTAAAATTTGGAAAGCTTCCCAGTTTGCAGCAGTAAAACGATAATGTTAGACATACCATTTAAAACAGAATCTCCTAGAAGTTAATTCAGTTGACAAGGTCACATTTAGACTTTATGTTTTTCTTAGGTTTTGCCCTCAAAATAATTCCCAGATCCTATTATTGAAGGTGTTACAAGTTACGACAAAAATTCATGACTCTGCTCATATGCCAGATACCTCTGAGATTAGAGAGCTACTTAAAAAAAATCAAAAACAAACTTCTACAATACAGATGATGTGATGGAGTTCACAATGTTTTGAGAAAGAGAAACAGACAAGAGATATGTATCTGCTGGATAGACTTGCTTGATTTTACTGATATATTACCATGAAAATATGACTTAGTAGATTAGTGTTGGATTTAAGAGTCTTGTGGGGGAGTGGGGCCTGCCTGAGTTCAAAGGCTTTTCTCCCCTTCCACTGCTATATGACCAGGGGCAATTTACTAACTTTATTGTGCCTCCATTGCCACACCAGTAGATAATAGTATCCACCTCACATACGCCTGTCTCTTCCTCATGTGTACAGTACTTAGTATACTACCTTATCCATAGTAAGCACAATGCAAGAATTACCAAAGGTTACTTTTGGCTATATAACCACATGGTCTCATAGTCCAAGAAAAAAATACATTCAAAATAACATTTTTAAACATATTATGTCATAAAATAATTGAACTTAAAATCTTATTAATAGTGGGGAGTCCACATTGTACCACAGCAGGGTAAGCCACCATTTGCAACACCAGCATCTCATATCACAGTGTAATTTCGAGTCTCAGCTGCTCTACTTCCAATCCAGCTCACTGTTAATCTGCCTGGGAAAGCAGAAGAGGATGGTCCAAGTACTTGGGCCCCTGCCACCCATGTGTGATCCCAGCAGAGTGTTCAGGACTCCTGGCTTTGGCCTGTCCCAGTCCCAGACTTTGTAGCCATTTGGGGAGTAAACCAGAAGATGGAAGATCTCTTTATCTATATCTCCCATATACTCTCTCTCTCTCTCTCTTTCTCTCTCTGTCATGTTGCCTTTCAAATAAATAAATTTTTTAAAAAATTTTATGTAGGCATACTTGATTGAAACTATGTTTTTCCTTTGGGCGGAAAGAGAAAGTTATAGAGATTCAATGTGAAATATCTGAAATATCTTGGCTAAAATAGTGGTACATTTTTAAAGCTTTTTTCTGTATTTAAAGTACAATACATTTTGGCTCATTTCATACTTCTTTAATAAGCTTTTAGTTATTAGAAAGGAATATATATTAATTAAAATTAAATATATTAAAACATTTAGACACTTAAAATTAGTTTAAAATTTTGTTCATGAAAGTATTGAATTTCGTTCAACCCAAGGTATTTTTTTTTAACCCAAGGTATTTTATACTTCAACTTTTAACTTTTTCAGAAAAGAATCATGAATGAAGACATTTATTTCCTAATAATGAAGCTTCAAGTTTTCCTTTATTTTCAATTTAATAAAGTATTCTCTCAATACGTTTGTTTCTTGTTGAAACATTTTTGTATTTTCAGATATTGGTCTTATATATTAGAATATATGTCTTCTTAGACGCAAGAAAATGCCCAAAAGTAATTTTTTTCTTTCATATTTTGCAAATTTTTCCCAGCAAAAGAGAGAAAAGAATGCTTATGTGAATATAATCAATACTACAAAGGTACTTCCAAAATTTTTATGGAGTTAAAAATAAGATTATCTTGATATAAATTCTTTTAATCCATGCAGTTTTTTTCATCATATACATTTTTTCATGAGCTTTTTGAAGATTCCGTAAATGCATGGATTTCAAAAATTTTTACACCAAAATAACCTTATTTTTTAATTTCATTTTCTAAGAATATATGAAGTACTCTCATATATATTGGAGGTTCCAGGTCAGAAACACTCAGAATTCAAATTTCTCCACCATGTGTTTAACTAAAATTCAAGTTTAGAAGAATAAGAAGAAATTTTCTTAACAGTTTTTAAGATAACACAAATGTCGGCCGGCGCCGCGGCTCACTAGGCTAATCCTCTGCCTTGCTGCGCGGGCACACCGGGTTCTAGACCCGATCAGGGCGCCGGATTCTGTCCCGGTTGCCCCTCTTCCAGGCCAGCTCTCTGCTGTGGCCCAGGAGTGCAGTGGAGGATGGCCCAAGTGCTTGGGCCCTGCACCCCATGGGAGACCAAGATAAGTACCTGGCTCCTGCCATCAGATCAGTGTGGTGCGCCGGCTGTAGCGTGCCGGCCATGGCGGCCATTGGAGGGTGAACCAACGGCAAAGGAAGACCTTTCTCTCTGTCTCTCTCTCTCACTGTCCACTCTGCCTGTCAAAAAATTAAAAAAAAAAAAAAGATAACACAAATGTCAATACTTCAATTGAGATTGTTCCGTGGTTAACTGGGAACTTTCTTTTACCATTTGTATTTATTTCCTACAATTCAAATTTATAGAACAATTTGCCAAAGTCTCTAGGTGGTAGGAAAAGAAAAACATTTCTTGAAGTGCAGTGGTTTGAGAAGATGTTGCTGTGTTACTGAGTTGAAGATTTATGATTGCAGGCTAAGGTGGAAACAGTCAGGGATGCTTAGTTAGGAAGATCATCCATGGCTTCTACTCATTAAGAAGCAAAAGGCTTTCCCTTTTATCTGGTGTCAGTTTCTGAAAAATGAAGCTAACCTAATGAAAGGTCTAAAAAGATGCAGTGGCTTTGGCCCTATAATTTAGACATGTAAAGTTTTGCTAGCTTGGAAGCAGTGTTGTTTTTGGTTTCGACCTGGTGTCCCTGGCCACCGACCTTAGAAAGCTCGGTTTCTCACATATGTGAAATACTAGTAACAGTATTGAGGCTTTCAAAGATTATGAATAAACAAAAACAAAACAGCCCATGTAAAGTGCCTAAGACAGTGTGCAGTTCTTAAGTTTAACACATAATGGTCAGAAGTTTTCTGTTAAAATTTATCTCTAGTGCTGTAAGGTGTGATGGTTAACTTCTTTTGTCAATCCTTACCTCTGAAATTTGGCTTTTTATACCTCCCTCTATTCACAAAAGATTGGAGACCCCCGAGGGCTGAAGCAGCCCTTTTCTTTTCTGCAGACACTCAGACATTATTGCTCAATTAAGGAACCAACTTACTGAAGTCTGTGCTTTCTGTAGTGCAGAATTTCACAAAGGGTTCTTCAGAGTAGGAAACCTGGATCACGGGGCTGATGTTTGTGTGCAGCAAGTTTAGCAGCCACTTTTGAGCGCCCATTCTAGTCCCGCCTCTCCATGCTTCCAATCCAGCTTCCTGTTAATGTGCTTAGGAAGGCACAAGTACTTGGACCCACAGCTTCCATAAGGGAGACCAGTATGGAGTTTCTGGCTCCTGGCTTTGGCTTCCCAGCCCTAAGCTGTTGTGGACATATGAGAAATGAGCCAAGAAATGGAAGATTTCTTTGTCTCTGTCTCTCCCTTGGTTGCTCAGCCTTTCAAAACATTAATTTTTAAAAGGCAGTATCTTATTTATAATGCCTGTCTGTTGCTAGAGAGTGGATTTCTGACCATCAGCCTCATTTCCCTTTGGTTACAACTGACTTTGGTCTTCAGAGTAACTTTTCCATTTCCCACATTCACTGCTACCACTGCTTAATACTACTGACTTGGCCTAATATCAGAATAAGTTTCCTAATGTTTGGGTGTACAAGTTTCCAAATTGCCAATTCCATCAGTCACGTTTTGTTACTATATTGAAATGCCTGCCATGGGCTACTTTATAAAGAAGAGAACTGTGTTGCAATGTATCCAGTTAAGCTGCCACCGGTGACACTGCCTTCCCATATGAGCATGGGCTGGAGTCCTGGCTGCTCCACATCTAGTCCTGCTCCCTGCTAATGTACCTGGGAATGCAGCAGAAAATGGTCCAGGTACTTGGGGTCCTGCCACACATATGCATGTCCCAGATGGACTTCCAGACTCCTAGCTTTGGCCTTGACCAATTTTGGCTGTTGTGGCCATTTGGAAAATGAACCAATGGAAGGAAGATCTCTTTTTCTTTTCTCTCTCTCTGTTTCTGTAACTCTGCCTTTGAAATAAATAACAAATTTCTTCTTTGAAGAAAAGAATATAAGGGGGCCAGCGCTGTGACTCACTTGGTTAATCCTCCACCTTTGGTGCCGGCATCTCATATGGGTGCGAGGTTCTAGTCCTGGTTGCTCCTCTTGCAGTCCAGCTCTCTGCTGTGGCCCAGGAGGGCAATGGAAGAAGGAAGACCTTTCTCTCTGTCTCTCTGTCTACAACTCTACTTGTCAAATAAAAAAATTAAAAAAAGAATGTAAGTTTATTTTGGCTCATATTTCTGGACGTGCAAGGTTGAGAGTGGATATCTGGTGATGGATTTTTTTGCTGGTGAATTCACGACTGGCCTGTGTATCACAGTGTAGTCTCTATCCTTCCTCTTAGAAAGCCACCAGAATGCCATCAAAATCATATTAAGTTACCGTCCTCTTCATATCTCACAGTGGGGATCAAATTTCTATACATGAACGCTTGGGGGAGACTCAACACCATACTCAAGGAATAGCATCAATGGAACAACCATGCTTTTGTAGCCAGAGGTCAGATAAGGATAGCCTGTCACAACACTGGCCCCCAAAACACGTTAGAACAGTGATTCAGTGTTTCTGCCCACCAATGCCTTTATATCAGCCATGGATTTTCCAAGTTATCTTTTGACAGAGTCACTACCACTTCTCTTACTTCATCCTGGAGTTACCTGCCTGCCTTGACCTGAGCTTGTGACCTTCCTTCACGTTGGCTCCACCCAGCTGTGGGAGTTTTGCCAAGCAGCACATGTTGAGAACACACAGCCTTGTAATACAAGGCCGTTGGCACTGTTCAAAGAAAGGATCCAGAATTGCCATCCTGCTCCTTTTTGGTGCCAGACCTATGGGTTTGTTCTGAACACAGTCTCTAGTTTCACAGGCTTGGGGGCCTAGAACATTTATTTCCCATTGGCCATGGTAAAGGCTCCTTTAAAGTGATTTCTTCACAACTTGAACTCTATTTGGTTCTCTTGTTTTCTACTCAGTCCACACCATTGACAAACCAAATGATAGCTTCATGCAACTCTTCATATGAGAGTATGTAAAATCCGCCTCTATCCACAAACAATAAACCCATAATGTATTTATATTAGTATGTTGTTCACTGCTTTCCTCTCCATAATTACAATATGATTACACAGGGAATGCCTTTAAAAATATGATGCCAAGGTATGGAACAAAAAGACAATGAGAAGAAATGAACAATGCAAACGAATCCATTTTGATTTCCTCTTTACTGCTAAACACAAGACTTGGTCTCTTCTGAAAGATTTATGAGGCTTCCTACCATAAAGGAGGCTGGATTATGGCTATGCTTACTTTATAAAATGAAATTCTGCCATCATAGGCAAGGGTTCATGGCTGTAATTATTTCAATGCTCTTCCAGGCAATGTGTCTTGCACAGCTGAGCCAAACCCTCCTTCACACAGGCAGGCCATTTCATAAGAAGTCTGAAAGCTCCCACAACTTTGTGTGACCTTGCATTGAATAACACTGGAAAATTGATTTGGCTCTAGTAATAAAAGACCGTCTGCATTATCTGCATTCTAATTATAATTAATATAACCAGGATAACTGCTGTATTATTTACGATTAGAGCTATGGTGAGCACAGTGTAATAATAATCTGCTACATAATTTTTTATTGATCTGATGGCTTTATTGCAGAAAAAACAAAATGCTACACCACTGCATAACTAAAATTGCCTTTCTTGACATGAGTGTTTAGGCAGAGGATTTCATTTAACATTTCTTTTATCTGATCAAATTCCTCTAGTTTTAATATCACAGTAAGTGTGATGCTACAGGATCTTTCAATTTTCCTCTTGGGAAGACCTGAAGAACGGGCATAATTCATCCAGCTAGGTTTCCCATTCTTTGCTTACTGAGTATCATTAATTCCCTGACACAACAGTTGTCATGCATTTCATTAACAGGAATGGAATGAGCCTGAAGAAAGAAGTAAGGGAATGCTGTCTCTCACCCTAAATGAACTCTCCCTTTGGGGATGATGTCTAATGTAGTATACATGAATGTATCTTTCTTTAACAGAATGCTGTAAAGTTGTGCTTTTAAAATATTATTGAAAGAGTTTTGGGGAAAGCTAGAGATCTTTAAGAACATAGCTAACAGTGTTCACCATTCTCTATTCTGATGTCTAAAATCTTTGCTTAAGGTACATAATAAACTTAAAAACATCGCCTGCAGAACAGTGAACAACAAACACTGGTGGAAAACTACTCAAAAAGATACACACATACACACACACACACACACATATGGCTTGCATTACTCAAAGAGATTCAAATCTAGTAATCATATTTTTGATGTATAATTTTAATAAATATTGAGCATATTGAGAGATAACATTTTAAAAGCTGTTTTGTTTAAAACTGGTTAGCTTTGTAAAACTTTGAACATTCAGCAATATATACTACATAAATTTCACAGTTGGTTTCACCTAAGTAGGTTAACATTTGCAAATCAAGCCTTAAAATACTTAACTGCTTTCACAATATCATCAAATGGATTTCGATCTCAACACACTGTTTTGAAAAGTCTATTCAAATCACATTTCACAGGTTTATAATAAGTTTCATGCACATTATCTCACTTGATCTTAACAGCAACAAATAATTCAGGTATGGCAGACAAGGGTTCCCTCTTGACAGATGTAGAAATTGAGGCTTGAACAGCTGGGATATGGAAAATTCACACTTAACACTTTTATCTCCTGACCTATGATCATGAACTTTTTCTGTAATACCATGCTCTTTAGTGATTTATTTTATCTGAATTAGGTAATTGGTGAAATGATGCTAAGTCCCTATAGAATATATCTATTTTTTATAAAAGTATAAAAATTATGAAATAAAAACTCTTTAGGATGAGTGAGACTTAAGAGATTCCTGCAAATAACACCATCACACCACCACCACCATCGTCAGGGTAAAATTATAAATGCTAGCTCATAATGGCCCAGAATGAAAAGAGCTAGGCTTAGAGAGAAACTCTAAGTTGTCTAATGTCACATAGCAGGGTAGCTGCAGATTGAAGTCCTGAAACTGACGTACATAAAATTGGACTTTGTGCTCTTGAGAGCTTCATTTCCCTCAGGTATCATCTTCCCTAAAATATATCTGTGGAGAACGGTTTATGATTATCTTAACAAAGAAATAAACTCCAAATGTAATTTTCTATTATTTTTGTGGCAAAAAGGGCAGTACCAGAAGCATACAATGTATTGTCAGAGTAGCATTCAACTCTCAAAACTCTCACAGACATATACATTGTTATTCAAACAATTCAGAATTTTATGTGCTAGCCATGACAACTTACTACAGTGAAGGGACACTGACTACTACTTTGAAGATTACACCTTTGTGCTTGTATTTGTTTACTAAGAAATTTATCTCTTTTGGGTGTTATAAAATGGGGGGAGGTTCTGACAAAATATATGAGATGTGATTCTTAATGAATTTAGATGTAGTATACATAATTAAGCACCATTGCTATACAAATAGAAAACTGTGGTCATTGACAAATGCTAGAAATATAAATTTTATTTACTTAATGTTTATTTTCATCTACTTGAAAGGCAGAGCTACTGATAGAGTGACAGTGAAAATGAGAGAGAGAGAGAGAGAGAGAGAGAGAGAGAGACTCTTCCATGTGCTAATTCACTCCCCAACTGCCTGCAGCAACCAGAGCCAGACCAGCTGAAGCCAGGAGCACCAAGTTTGCATTTGGCAGGAATGAGGACCTGAAGCAGAGGTGAGACTGATTCGAAGGTGCTTCAGTGTGGGATGTCGGAGTTCCAAATGGTGCCTTAATCTGCTGCAACATAATGTCTGTCCCTCAAAGTATATTTACATTCATTTCTGGTACAAGTGGTCTTCTTCCCAGTCCACTTGCTTCTTTTAGAGCTACATGAAATGAGAGTTAGAAAGAGAAATTTAACAGGCAAAGTTTCCTTCTTAGTAATAAGTTTTAGCAATTTCCACCTAAGTTATCTTCATTATCTGATTAACAGCAATCAGAAACCCTTTTTACTGGATTGGAAAAGATGTACCCACAGTACATTTTCTTGGAAGTTCTGTTATCAGACCAATCTGAAAACAGGAAAACCAGTGTCATATCCTTCCTATGCTAGTCTGTTTCTCGTCAAAATACAGGCAGTAGGTCGAAAAATATAGTAAAAAATAATCTCCTGATATGTGCTCCTAATTTTATACTTTCATTTAAAATGGTTTTAAAGTTTAGAAATCTGCTATTTGCAATATTTAAATTCTTCTAAAAATTCTAGCCCATGAATAAGACAGGAAACAAAAATAAGCACTGTAAATGAGAAAGATGGTAAAAAAAAACTTATTATTTACAGACTAGAAATAGAGAAAAATAATATCAAATTTAAAAATCAATGGCAGTCTTCTGTATGACTACCAGAGAAAAACATAGTCGCGGCTGGCGCCACGGCTCAATAGGTTAATCCTCCGCCTGCGGCGCTGGCACCCTGAGTTCTAGTCCCGGTTGGGGCACCAGATTCTGTCCTGGTTGCTCCTCTTCCAGTCCAGCTCTCTGCTGTGGCCCAGGAAGGCAGTGGAGGACGGCCCAGGTGCTTGGGCCCTGCACCCACATGGGAGACCAGGAAAAGTACCTGGCTCCTGGCTTCCAATCAGCATGGTGCACCGGCTGCAGCGGCCAGTGGGGGGTGAAACAATGGAAAAAGGAAGACCTTTCTCTCTCTCTCACTGTCCACAATGCCTGTCAAAAAAATAAAAAAATAAAAAAAAGAAAGAAGAACATAGTTGCTTTGAAATTTCATTTTAATTACAATACAACTGCTGAATAAATGGAAATATGTTAATGAGAAAAATGTATGGCCGGAATGAGGAAATGTATGGATCATAATTTAATAATATAATGAATTGAAAGAAAGAAAATGTTGAATGCTAATTAGCTTTCAAATTGATCTATAGATGTTTAATACTAAGTTAATCAAGATCCCATCAAGTAGGGTTTTTTTTTTTGGCACTGAAGCAAATTATTTCTTTCCTCTGGTAGAATAAGCAGATGAAAATAAATAGAATCTGTTGAGGAAGAGTAATACAAGATACTATGTTGAAACATACTGGGGGTAGGTGTTTGGAGCAGCAGTTAAGATGCTGGTTAGGGTGTCACCATTGCATATGGGAGAGCTGGGGTGTGACTGCCAGCTCTTCTGATTCCAGCTTCCTGCTAATGCACATTCCGAGAGGCGGTGGCGACTGCTCAAGCAGTTGGTTCCTGAGAACTCCCTGGGAAGCCATGACTGAGTTTCAGGTTCCAAGTTTTGTTCTGGCCCAACCCTGGGTGTTGTGAGCATTTGGGAAGTGAAATCTCTGTCTCTGCCGCTTCCTGTCTGTCCTTCTACCTTTTAAATAAGCAAATCTAAATTTAAACAAAATTTAAAGCATGCTATTAAGATATCAGATCAAATCAACATAGTACATGGATAAGGAAAGACAAATGTATAGAAAAAATCAATTATTCCTAAGTAAGAGTTTACAATGTATATGAATGTATTTGCTTGAGGAAGCAAATCAGTTTACAGAACACCACATTTTGCTGCAAAATAATAATTATTAATATAAATTATTAATTAAAAATGAGTTTCACAAATGTTGCCAGTTGCAGTTTAACTTTATCGATTCTCAGCTTACTGGCTTAAATTCTATAATAATTAAGATCTCAAGCAAGTATATTGGAAAAATTTATAATATATAGAGATTTTTAAAGTTAGCCTCCATTGGTCAATCTATCCTTGATTCCAGAAGTTAGGTAGTGAATTATCAAAGAAGAAAAAGATGAATCATTTAGTCAAACCAAACAATATATATTTTAGTAACAAATCCAGATGTGATGAATTTATTTTTAAAAGGTGGCAGTTGGGAGGGTCTGAGTTCGGTGCAGTTGTTATGAAATGGCTATCACATATCAGAGTTCTGGGTCTGACTCCTGGCACCACTTTTGATTCCAACATCCTGCTAATGCACCCTTGGGAGACAACAGAGGATGGCTGAACTACATAGGCCTTCGACACCCACATGGGAGACCTGAATCTTGTTCCAGGCTACTGGTTCCAGCATGGCCCACCATTGGTTGTTGTGGGTATTTAAGGAGTTAATCAGTGGATGAAGATCTCTCTCTCTCTCTCTCTCTCTCTCTCAGTCTCTCTGCCTTTCAAATAAAATGAAAACAAATTTAAAAAATTAAGGGCAGCATAGAGTTTTACTGTTCAGTGGAGGACAGTTTACTGAGAGGTAAGTTTGACAAGTATGAAGACACACATACATGGAATGCCACTGCACAATTTGAGTTCTTAATCAGGGATGAGACGAGTGTTTCATGGATGTTCTCTGTTGCTTTGCTTCATAATTTACATACACTGTGTTAATATCACAGATAAAACAATACTTTGTAAAAGCACAGGAGATACAATCTCAAAAGGACTTAAACAGAATAAAATTCAGCTGGATTCTGACTCTTAACTATGTTAGAACTATAGCATTCTCCCTAGCTAATGTTACCACTGACTTTCCTGAGATCACTATTTATCTGTCAAATAGGCTTTTACACTCTCAAAGTTTATGGTGAAAAAGAACTCAGGCAATTGGGCAATAATTTTCTGTAAAGTTGTTTCCCATCACCTTTTCCCAGCCATTTAGAAAGAAGTGCTGATGAAGCTACTGTACATGACACAGGCAGTGTTGGGGTGTGCTCACAAGACCTTTCTTTGCTTCTAGAGCTGCAGTCCTCTACGCTCAAGAGAGAGGAGAATCATATTTGTAAACATTGCCTGAAAGATCATAAGCGGATTACGGTCACTGACCCCATCACGTTTATCAAAACACTTGATCCTAAGCTGATGGATCTAAATATAAATACGATGAAGGATTCAATGAGATTTCTACAAAGTAATCCTTCTGTATATAAACACATACACACACACACACACACTCACACTCACACACACACTTCCCTTAAAATGAAAAGATAAAATAAAAAATTATAATTACCTTATAATTTAGCAGCATTATCATTACATGTGTTGCTCTAGTCCTTGTGCTCAAAACAGGGCCTTAAACTATGTTATTTTAAAAGTAAATTAAGGGGCAGGTGTTTGGTGCAGTGGTTATGATATTGCTTGAGTGACTACATTCCATATTGGAGGACCTGGTGCAAGTCCCCATTCCTCTGTGCTTCGAATCCAGCTGTCTGGTAAAATGCACCCAGGGAGGCAACAGATGATAGCTCAAGTAACAGGGTCCCCGATACCCACATGGAAGATGCTAAGAGTCTGGGCTCCTGGCTTTGGTTTGGTGCAGGCCTGGGTGGATGGAGGTTTGATCTCTGTTTCTCTGCCTTTCAGATAAAACAAAAATTTTAAATAAATAAATGAACTAAGTGAACTTAAAATATGAGTCTTGAGTAGTCGATGTAGTAATAATAATTCAAATGTCTTGAATATTCAAGTAGTAGTAATAATAATTATAGTTAATGACAATTTTGGAGGGAACTGGGATACATGATGTTATTATGAGAACAATGTCTATATCTACAGAGTGTCCTGCATTAGTTTCATGACCTTTTATTCACTAAATCTTTCCAAAGACTTCCCAGAAATGGAAAACATTATCTTGCAAGATAGTCACTGTAAAAATAATGTATGTATTTATATAACTAGTTTATTATTCTTTATACCCTATCTTGTAGCAGCCAAAACATTCCAGATATGGGCCTCAGGTTGAATGGGTATAAAAGCAATGAAATATTTCAACAACTTGGTTGTACAGACTAGCAGGCAATAAATTATGTGGCTATTGACTGAATTACTCATTCATTCAAAATAATATTAATGTTCTAAACTCTGTCAGGTGTTTACAATCCAAAAGAAGTTAAAATTCTGTATTTTTTGGATTCAAATGGAGTTGACAAAATAAAGCCTTAATATTTTGCGATAAGAAAAAGAAAACAGGTGCCAGTGTTGTGGTGCAGCAGGCTAAGCTGCTGCCTGCAATGCAGACATCCCATATTGCCTCTCATGTGAGAAACCCAGATGGAGCTCCAGATTTCGGGCTTCATCCTGGACCTGTTCTGGCTGTTGTGACCATTTGGGGAGCAAACCAGCAGCGCGCTCTCGTTCTTGCTCTCACTCTCTCTCCCCATCTGTGTCTTTTTCTCTACCCTCTTCAAATAAATTAATCTTGAAGAGAAAAAAGGAAACAACCTATTCTAGCTGAGAATTAAATATATATATCATCACTTGCTATGATTCACTCTTTAATAAAGTCAGTAGGTTTGATGAACTAGCCATAAAACTTCCTCTGCATGTTTTAAAACCTAGTATGTTTTAAATCCAGGTTTTTTTATAACTATGGTCTCCATCATGAATAATTCTCATAATTCTGAAAAGAAAAAAAAAACAGAAGAAATAAAAGATGTGGACAAAAATGTTACTCCCACATTTTTTCTTAAGAAAAGGATAATTTTACTGCTTGAAGTAGTTTTTCCTGTTGTAAAAAATGCAGGTCAGCAAAACTCGCATACTGAAATGTCAGCTCAGTCATCTTTCCCATGTCTGCCTCACACTGGCTTCGCTTTGCAAGGTAGAGGAAGCTAATTTAGTGGCTAGAGCTAAATTAGACTCCTTAATTGACATTTTACTTTCATCTAAAATTAGGCCTGCACATGTTTAAAAGTCCTTTTTATTTTGAATGAATTAGAGAACAGCTTGTAAAGGTCTGTAAGATCAGAAAGGGTAGTGAGAGCAAGCTCAGTTGTGCTTTCTCCCAATTTGGAAACTGCTACCTAAGTAAGGTATATGTACTGAGAAAAGCCAATTGTTTTAAAGCCTGAATTAAGTAGCCTGGGTCCTTCCTAGATGATCTACCTCAGTGGTGTTCAAATACTTTGTCCTTCTACCCCACTACATTCTCAAACACTGAGAACCCCAAAAGGCTTTTGTTTATGTGGTTAAGTCCACTGACAAGTATCACAATAGAAATCAAAGTTAAGATACATGTAAACCACCTAGATAAAATCCACTTAAAAATAATAGGAAAAACATGACATGTTAATGTAAATAAAACACTGTAATAAAAGTAACTATTTTCAAAACAAAAAAATATTGAGAACTGGCACCAGATTTCATTTTTGCAAATCTCCTTAATATCATGCTTCATAGAGTATGTTTCTGCTATTGTATGTGGTTTTGAGTGAACATGAAGGGGCTTCAAAACATCAATGGAAAAATGGAATTAAAAGCTAAATTATTTGGTACAAATTTTTGAAAATCCAAGCATGATTTTTTTTTCAGATTTATTTATTTATTTGAAAGTCAGAGTTACACAGAGAAAGGAGAGGCAGAGAGAGAAAGTCTTCCACCCGCTGGTTCACTCCTCAATTGGCCACAATGGCCGGAGCTGCACTGATCTGAAGCCAGGAGCCAGGAGCTTCTTCTGGGTCTCCCACACTGGTGCAGGGGCCCAAGGATTTGGACCATCTTCTATTGTTTTCCCAGGCTATAGCAGAGAGCTGGATCAGAAGTGGAGCAGCCAGGTCTCGAACTGTTGCCCAAATGGAATGTCGGCACTACAGGCGGTGGCTTTACCTGCTACACCACAGTGCCAAACCCTCATGATTTTTTCAAAATATGCCCTTTCCATTAACTTTCTGAAGCCCTCTACACAAAGTTGGAAAAGAGGGTGTATTTGTGGTCGATGTGTGGAAAATTGGTTAAGCTGCTGTGTGTGATGCTGGAATCCCATACGGGTGCTGGTTCGACTCCTGGCTGCTCTACTTCTGATCCAGCTCCCCGCTAATGGCCTGGGAAAAGCAGTAGAAGATGGCTTGAGTCCTTGGGCCCTACACCCACGTGTGAAGCTCCCGGCTCCTGGCGTCAACTCTGGCCCAGCTCCAGCTGTTGCAGCCACTGGAGGAGTGAACCAATGGATGGAAGATCTCTTTCTCTATAATTTTGCTTTTAAAATAAATAAATTATTGCAGAGAAGAGGGTGTATTTTATTTTTCTAGATTATTTGGTGATTCTTTTTTGATACTACACCAAAACTCAACAATGCTACACTCTTAAAGATGAACTGCAGTGTGCAACTGAACACTGCACCAAGAATTTTTCATGCTCTGTTAAGTCCACTTCCCTATGTAACAGTCTGAATGGAGTTCTATGTACTATTTTATAATAACATATATTAGTCACTTAATCAATATTGTTCCCTTGTGTTATGAAACCTACCAAACATTAGCACATTTCATTATATACCAACAAAAAGTCACATTCACACTATCATTGCCAATGTCTTTAAATAACTTTAAATTACTGGAAATCTGTCAACTTCACAGTGGTAGATAATATGAATTTCCAAAATTCTAATTTTTGCTTGAAAGTTTGATTTTATCACTGGCAATAAGTGCTGTCAGTTGTTTTCCTTGAAGCAATATGCTCAAATCATTTATTTCTGAGAAAATATCAGCCAAAAGCCCCTATTTAAATCATACATTTTGTCTGTTAAACGTTCTTTCAAGCAGAAATACTGTTTTATGAAAAAAAGGCTAAATCCACTATTAATTTAAGCAGGCAAGTAAGTTTTCTGGAGACAATCACGGCACTTCAATATGAAACAAGAGTGTTTTATATGAGTTTACATTTTGTCAAAAGAATATTAAAATGTTCATACTCAAGAGTTTAGATTTAATAACATCATCAAATTTTACTGCTCCATCAAGAACATTTTTTTAGAAAAATGTATTTATTTATTTCAAAGAGAGAGTTACAGGAAGAGAGAGAGAGAGGGGGGGAGGGAGAAAATCTTTCATCTGCCACTTCACTCTCCAAATGGCCACAATGGCTGAGACTGGGCTAGACTGAAGCCAGGAGCCTCTTCCCAGATTTCCCATTGCTGCAGGGACTCAAGCTCAAGTACTTGGGCCAACCTCTGCTGCCTTTACAGGTGCACTAGCAGGGACCTAGACCAAAAGTGGAGCAAGTGGGACTTGAACTGGCACTCAAATGGGACGTCAGCATTGCACGCAGCAGCTAAACCTGCTATGTCACAATGTTGGACCCAATCAAAAACATTCTTAAAGTGGTTAAGCTACTACTACTGAGCACCGGCTTAAGTCTAGATTATTCCACTTCCCGGCTAATATGCCTGAGAAAGCAGTTGAAGATACTTCAAGTACTTAAGTCCCTGCCATCCATGTGGAATACCTGGATGGAGTTCCAGGCTCCTGGCTTTGACCACTGTGGACATCTGGGGAGTGATCCAGTAAATAGAAGATGGATCTCTCCCTCTCTATAACTCTTTCAAAGAAACAACTAATAAATCTTTTAAAAAGAACATTCTTAAGTAACACTGTCTCTTCTTGTTTGTTTCAAGTGTATGGTGGTAAAAAATACTACTTCTGGTATAGATTGATGCCACTGACTTGAATCATACCAATGTTCTAGTAGCTTTAACCACCACTGCTTTTGCATAATCAGTGCAAATATCAAAACAATGGAAAAGTAATAGAACATCAGTAACATAACAAAAAAGATTTTGACCCCACAGTCTTAAGATCCCTGCTGGTCTGTGTTCAGAACTGCCTCTCTATTGCATGCACACAGAGGGAACCTGGTAGTTACATTTGCATTTGCAGTCTCCAGAGTGAAGTTTCAAAGCACGAGCAGGGAGGGCAGCCAAGTGCCCACATTTAAATCACACATTTTGTTGTGATTTAAACAAAGTGACTAGCTGTTGCAGCCACCTGGGGGGTGAACCAGCAGATGAAGATCTCTCTCTCTCTCTCTGCCTTTCTCTTCCTCTCTGCACAAGACTTTCAAATAAACAAGTCTTTAACAAATGAAACAACTAAACAATGAACAGAAAACCCAACAATTACATTTTTGTTCCAACAGGATAATGAAGCTTCTTTAGATAAATTTTCATTCAGTGGGCTTTTGCTCTTCACGATCCCAATAATTCCTAGTGTATCCCTTTGCTTTGTGCTCTGCAGCCTCAAGTGAGTCAGAACTGTCTGTCATTAGATTAGAATGGGGTAGCTTCTCAAACCGGGGTCCTCAGACTTTATGCTGTCCCCAAATGCATGACTGATATGGCGCTTGCAATTATGAACATTTCCTCCCTCCGAGCAGATTTCTAAAAATATGAAAGCATTTAATGTCAATAATAAAATTCCAGAGTTCCAGTGAAAATAAGGATTTTAGAAAATTTGACAGAATATCAATGCTAAGGGAATATTATGATGAAATCAGTGGTGAGAATAATAGAAGTGAGTGATATGGTGTAATGACACATATTAACATCCACGAAGAACTGCATACGTTGGTGAATCAATACTCATCTTTTCTGAAAGCAGCGCATGATATTGAAACAAAAGAGACCAATGGATTTTAATTAATGGAGTACAAAATATCATTCATGTGATTTTGGAACCCAGTAAATTTTAAAAAACCCACACTTGTCAGTGTTGTTGATTTTATAGGAATACTCACAATTATCTAAAAAGGCTATGAAAATACCACCTCCTTCATATTTTATGAGGCTAAATTTTCTTCATCTACTTCAATGAAAATGAGCTTATTTTTAGTGAGACTCCTCTGTCAAGTAGAGATGAATCACATATTCCAAGTGGTATATTATTTTGACAAACTGACCATTGAATTTTCCTTTAAAAATAGTGAAATACTACTCCAGACTACTGAAGAAGAAACTAACAAGAATTCATGGTAAGAAAAAGCATAGCCAAGTAAAAGTTATGTTGAACTTACCTGAGAAGCTTATACTAGAGCTATACATTTCATTTTAATTTCTTGTGAAAACTTGGCAAAATTAATTTTCTTTGTGTTTCAACATTCTCTTGCATAAAATGGGTTAATATCTTCCTCACATGATTGATGCACACATTCAGTGAGATGGTAAAAGCAGAACTGCTTGGTTAATGCAAGATGTTTTTTGAGTATTAGGTAAAATCATCATCATAATAGCCATTTTATACATAGGCAATAAGAATTAAGTGAGAAAATGATAGGCTTTAATCTTCATGAAAGTAGAATTTTCATACTTCATCCACATTTTGCTTAGTACTCTGTTAGCAGCTGGAACGAAACCTGCACATTGTAGGTACATAACAAATACCTATTGAACAAATATGTGTAACAAGCAAAGAGATGGACTTAGATGCTCCAAGTGGTCTCTTAGGCCAATTCTATGAATGAGACAAAAATTACTTTTGTATCCTTACTGTCCGTAATTCTTTTTGTATACTTATAATGAATGTATATTTACATATTTATCTTTGTGACTGTTATTTTGTCCCTGACTAAACTGTAAACTCCATGAGAACAGTGACAATGTCTGAATGGTTCTCCACTCAATCCCCAGTGCCTGGTACTGAAGATATTTGCTGAATAAAGCAAACTAATTTTAAAGGTTAGAAATGTGGTGCTTCTCATGGCAACGCTATACAGAAGTGCAGGCTCCCAGGCACCATGTCAGCAGCCCTAAATTAGCAACAATCCTGACAGGCAACAATGCATTAGTTATCTGCATGCCACAAACACTGATGAAAGATAACAGAGCATTCTGTAAGTGTTGTCTCTTATTGCAGGTGGAGTGCAGGAATTCAGAGGGAATCTGTGTTATCAACCTTACTCTTCTAGTGGGATGGAATCCTAGGAGCCCCAAAACCAGCCATCACCATTAGGGAAAATGTCCCAGGAACAGCCCCCAAAAGATTCCACAGGAAGGCAAAAAGCATGATAGAGTACCAGCATTTCATTTTAAGTAGATCCTTTAAATATATAGTATACTGAGTCATTATTTTATCTAGTTGTCCCCCTCTGCTAGGGATCAGAAAGTTAATAATAAAAGCTAAAATTTTTTTGTTGTTGTTGTTGAAAGGGTTCTGCTTGGACCAACTTTGGGACTACACATTAGGCCTAGTGTCATGGAGACAAAACAGAAATGCAGTGTTTGGATGCTGCAGCTGCTTCCTGCTTTCGCCAGCTTAGGCTGCTAAAGAAGGAGAAAAAAGGACTGTTGGAGCTAAGAAAGTTTAATACCTCAGAGCTGATATATAAGGTTATTATTTTGTCTTTTTGACAGGGTCCAGCGCTATTTTTACCCAGGTTGATACAGGGGTAAGGTTAGGACTTTAGAGAAAAATGGTGATTTATTTTAAGTGCTGTTTGTGTAGAAGCAGCTCCCTCCCACCCTTGCCTGCCAAACTCTCCTTTGTTCCTAATGTGAAAATGCACCCTCTTCTACCTCTTACTTTCCTGAAAACACACACTGGATAATCCCGCTAGCCAAACCCCTGACCTTTTGCAGAAATGCCTTCCTCTGCATCCGTGCATCTATTTGTTGGTGTCAATCCCTTCCATCCCTGCGCCCAGCCTCTCTGCCTCCTCCATTTCGGGTGTTGTTTCTCATTTAAATGAACAGTTGGATTCTTTTATTTCTTACAAGTGCTGGATTCGCCTTATCGCCCTCATTCCTTTGGGGGTTGCCAATTGGTTTTATCCACGGATGTATCATTTCTCATGCTTCCTTTTTTTTTCTTGCAAAGAGAAAGAAACTCTCCGTCAACAAGCCTCTCCGGAGTGGAAGATTAAAAACCTAGACATCACCTACCTTGCAGCGCTACTCCCAACTGGGTTGTGTAAAACTCAATTAAACGTGTCCCCATTGAATACTGCATTACAGTACATTAAACAGAAAATTCTTCAAGCGTGATGACAAAGCTTGAAACCTTGCCTCAAAGCTGTTCCTTGCAGCTTTCTTTCACATTTCAGTCTTTATGGTGCAGGTCTCCCGTTGATACAACTTCAGTCCAGCCATGAAAAAAAAAATCACAGAGCCCCACAGGCATTAAAGAGACAAGGGGGGGAAAGTGAAGCAGGCGTTGGTACTTCCCTGGAGCCCTTACTGAAATCATCCGACCGACAGACCACTGGAGGCTGAGAAGTCTTCTACAGGTCTGGGGGTCTAACAATTGAAAAGATAATACCTTTATTTGGGGCCTGGTGAATTTCATAGATTTCTTACTCTATCAAGAATGTTGTACTCCCCAGAACACATATTAGAAAGACACAGGATAAGGGATTTATGCAGACATATATTCACAGAAATGTAAAAAGCCAGTGAATGTTAGTCTCATTAGTCTCTTCCTTGAACAAAAGTACAAATGATTCCATATCCATAAAAAATCCTCAAAGTTGTTATTAAATATAATCTTTGTCCTCCTGCTTTTGCTTCTTGTTCTTTTCCACAATTTTTGCTTAGAATCTGGGCTGTTAAGAGGCAATCCTCCTCTTAATTCATGTAACTGGGTTTTCAAAGCTTGCTTATGAAGCAAATCACACAGGTTTATAAAGTTCAGACTAAAACTTTTTTTCCCCTCCACATTATATTCACCTTATCACTAACCTCCCTTTTTTGATATCCAAAGCATTTATCTGCTTTTGGATTTGGGCACGGCAAAGCAGACCTCCAGACCAGACATCCTTCACTTAGTGCCTGCCCACCTGCTGCTGCTGGGAATGAGAAGCCCAGACTGGCTTCCTTAGACTGCTAGGGTATACTTAAGACATTGTCTTACACTTTGTTTTTTTCCCTATTGATTGTCATGCATCTTATGGTTGTGGTATGATGCTTCCTAGGATACAATATTTGGTATGAAGTTTGAAACATTTAATCCAAATGCTATGTAGTATTAGAGTTTATTAACCTATACTAATGCTTTAAGAGGAAACACAATAGCCATCTGATTATTTAAAGCTGAAACAATACTTTAATGTGGAGCTAGGGGGCATGGTGATACCAGAAGTTCCACTTTCACAATTAACACATTTAGTTTTCATTATTTTATAAAGTGTCTGTGTATACTGATATAGGCATATTTATACATTTATGTATATGCATATATATACATATACATATATATGCACACACATATATGCTTTGACATACTATCCTTATTGTCAAAGTAATTATCTAACACACTTACAATACTTGCTCTTTCCCTAGTGTCTTGCTTTAAGTACTGGAGGGGTGGAGAAATCACTCTTCATCATCATTCTTCTACAATTCTGTTTGCAGCAGTTTTAGTACTGAAAGACGAAACACCACTGACTCTGGACTTGTATTACAAAGTTGTAAGCTCCAATACTTAAAATAGAAATGCAGCTGGGGTGCAGTTTGGCTGAGGTTCCATTGTAAGGTTTTCCCCTGTGGGAACCACACTAGAGGCACGGTCAGGCATTTTTAGAGATCTAAAAAAATGGCACATAAGTAGAAAACATCCCCTTATAGAGTACCAAACAAAACTAAACTACAACTTAATGTGCATCCAGCCACACTGGTATCCTGTGATTTGACTGATGTCTGTGACCTTGTCTGTGTTCCTGCGGAGCAGCGGTCCATGTACCTTTTACACGTAGAGCTCTTTGTTTAGAGGAGCATTCAGCCTGTGATCATAAAGTAAATTGAACGTATGATATCACAAAAAAGGCACAAAAGAAAAGATAGAGAAGAGGGAAGGAGGGAACCTGGGAGGGAGGGAGGAGGGAGGAAATTATTGTCATATTCTTGGAATAATGTCTATGAAATTCATGAAATCTGCTTTCTATGTATTAATAAATAAAAAAACAATAAAAAAGACACTCTAAGATGTAGGACCACAGCTCTTTAGGCCCAAGATGACTCTGAAATCTAATCAACAAATATATTTGATTAACAGTTTCCATTTTCTTTATTCAAGAAAGTTTTCGAAGACTGGCTGACTATTCATAAAACAAGTTAAAAGGAAGAGCTACCTAAAGAGCTCTGGAAAGAGTTTCTCTTCCTGTTCCGAACCCCGTGCTAATATCAGGGTAATGCAGAAGACATGTTTTCCCATTCCGAGGCAGTTATGCTTCCTAACGAATTCTAGCAGTCACTGAATCCTCATCTCCTGAAGAACTTCAAGAAAGAAATCTTCATGTATAAAAAGCTTTAATTTATCTAGTCCTTTTACTTTTTAGAACAGGGTGGTTTGGTAATTCTTTAGGCAGAATTTTAGAGACATTTTATAATTTAACTTCAAACAAATATCTATATAGCCTTTTCCAAAGAATGAAAAGAAACCTTTTTATAGATAGTAGTCATTAAGTTTGTTTTATACCACCCTTCTCCCTTTTATAGTAAAAACAACTTATTCTTGTATTTTTAAAAGAATTGCCCATCCTCTAATATCAGTGGACGTTTCTGGCTGGCCAGAGAACCAATTCACTCCCTCATGTCTCATGTGCTTCCGTTCCAACATTTCTGAACATTTGTTTCAACTAACAGATCAACCACATTAGCTCATCATACTTTCAGAGTTGAAGGTTAGGGCACAGCGGCCAATTGCTGTTAACTGTATGATTTCTTGTTTCTCGGGGCTTATTTTATTTGCTGTTGTCTAAAAACATATGAGCATTTTGGGTTCTGAGAAGTTTTGCAGAAATGTAATTCTCCAGCAAAGGTTCACACACTTCTACAAACTGCAAGTCAAACCATGGTCTAAGATTATTCTTAATGGTTTAACTAATTCACTTAAGGAGTTACCAAAGCTATTACAGGATATTGTCTGCAGAGCCCATTTTCACAGCCTTCTAATTAAGTATACGTGTACCACATCCTTCAAGATTCATCTCTTCCTGATATATTTTATTCTTGTTCTCAGAACCCTGGTTACCATTACCCACTATTTCTCCTTTAAATAATTGTTTTACCTCTTGCCCATTCATTTGTCTTTCCAGTTATTCCTTTCATAGTTTCAATAGCCTATTAACTGATATAATAATGCTGATATTTTCCATGGCTTTGTCAGTTTTTATCCAGGGAATTGGAAGTGCTTTTAAGATAGCTCTGTTGCTTTGTGGAAGGCAATTAATAAGACAAAGAGAAATAAAGACTCGAAAAGCAAAGAAGACCAAGTATATTCCCACACCAAGACCATTGGAAAATCTTTAAATTTCATTCATCATTGAATCACTTTGGTTAAGCAGTCAAAAAGATAACTGATAGATTGGACGCTCAGGAAAATCTAGTGATGCAATTTCCTTTGATTCCTAGAGACTGACTGGGGCCAATAAGATTCAAAGGTCACTGAAATAAAAAAGCAAAGGATTTTGGCTTGTGTTTTTTTTTTTTTTTCTGACTGAACTTTCTTAGCTTCATATCATAACTCACCAGAAGCTTCCAAGCTCTCTCAATAAAAACAGTTTCCAGCTTTTGAGAAATCCATTGCTGTAGTTGTGAAAGGAACACCCAAATATTCATCAAAAGGAGAATGGATAAAAACAAAAACAAAAACATTTGCACTATAGTCATACAATGGAAATACCAGCAATACAGATCAACAAAATCACATTAGACAAAAGTAATCTGTTAATAGAAATCAGCAATTACTGCTTTTTGAGACATAAGAGATCTTTCTAGGGGTTTAGGTTTACTCCATATCTTTTTTTTTTTTTTTTTTTTAAAGATTTATGTATTTGAAAGGCAGAGTTTTACACACACACAAATCTTCCATTCACTGGTTCATTTCCCACATGGCCACAATGGCTGGAGCTGAAACCAGGAGCCAGGAACTTCTTCTGAGTTTCCCACATGAGTGCAGGGGCCCAAGGACTGGGACCATCTTCTGCTGCTTTCCCAGGCTCATTAGCAGGGCACTACATCAGAAGTGAAGCAGATGGGACTCAAACCTGCACCCATGTGGGATGGTGATGCCGCAGGCAAGGCTTAGCCTACTACACCACAGCGCTGGCCCCTATTCCAGATGTACTCTTAAGATGTGTGCACTTTGTTATTATTATTAATTGCAATATGAACTTAAAGACAGATGAAGGAAACTGCAATCAATTGCATTGTAATTTTCCTGAAAATGTTTTATTTATGTTTTTATTTATACAGTAATTTATCTCTGACCTTTCAGTGTTTTGCAATATGATTCTTTTTTATTTAGATTCAAATGATCAGGGCCTCAACTGTTTCATTAATTCGGTAGGCATGTCAATTTTAATATGAATCAAAGGTAAATGCATGGGAAAGAAAGAATCCGATTTTATTCATAGGCAATGTTGTGTTGCCTATGGTTCCAATTCTGACTCTATCCTTTGCTAGCTATATAATCTTGGCCAAAACATATTCTCAATTTCTTCACCTGAACTAATTATAGCAACCCTTGTAGAGTAACCAAAAAGAGCAGATAATGTATGTAAGGTTTGCTATAAAGCTGTAAATTTCACTTTCTCTATTTCATCTTTTAACTCTATATGTTTTATCTTTGTATGGATAGCTACTTGTTTATTGAAATAGGTTTGCTTCAAACGTAGTTCTGTTAGGCATGATTCAAAAGTCAGAAGGTTGCAAAAAAATCACTACCATAAAATACAAAATCTTGTAAGGATAGACAAGAATTAAAAATGAGAAAGCTACCAGATAATCTTTCCCTTTGAATATAAATTTCTACCTTTTTTGTTGCTTTCCAACCAATATCTGATTTTTAGACTCAAGAAACTAGGGTTAGAAAAGGGAAGGGGAGAAGAAAGAAGCCAAATCTCATTCAACAAATATTTTTTGAGTGTTTCTTACTGGCCAGATATTGATCCCAAATTCTCTCAGTCCCTAGGAAATATCTTGTAAAATCAAGAATCCTGTATTCTGTAATTGTCATTCAGGTAAATGTTCTCTGTTTTTGGGATAGCTACCACATAAAAATCTTTTAAAAACTTTCCAATTTTTTTTGTTCCAAGTTTTCTAAAACTTCTCAAGTTCTATTAACCTCTCAACAGAAGCAAACACAATAAAGGTCTCCTTCCTGCTTTTGAGAGCAGCTGAGAGTCCTCTGTTGACTGAGCCTGTAGGATGGAACTTAAAAGACCAGAAGCAGGGAGTTCCCATTAAGAGTCATGGCCTTGCAGCATTACCCCTCCTATCCACCCCACAAAGCCAGAATCTTCTGACCTGTGGGGCATGGTGTGAGACTCATCTGTTTTCTTAAGCACTTCTTGGCTGGGCACATAATACTGTGATGCTGGGAGAGAATGACAGAGATGTATTTACAGCTGACTGTACGGAGTAATGATCAAAATACCCACTTAATGTCTGAATACTAATGGGCAGTGTATTGATGTTATGGAACATGACTTTAATGTTCAGAAATGTACTGGTATTTTATGGGGGAAAAGGACAAATAATTCTTCATTGAAAAAGCCACTAATTTTCAGCAAGGAAATCTCAGAGCAGACTTTTAGGGTATAGGAAGGTTTCATCCACACACTCTTTTTTTTGTCTTATTTGGTGTCATACAAGGGAGGCGTGTGTGCATGTGTGTGTGTGTGTCCAAAAAAACTGACTTTGAATCAGTTTATTGTTTATTTTTGGCTCCCTAACCAAAAATATTATTTCATGGGTTTAGGGTTTACTGTGTCTTTTGTTCTTTCCAATGCCTATAAAATTGTCTGGCACATAGAATACCTCAATAAATAGTTACTGAATGAATGAAGGGATGAAAGAATGAATTAAGAGATAATGAATGAAATGTAAGGGGGTCCAGTTTGAGCTGTACCACTTGACAGGTTTGCCTGAACAAGTCACTTAAGCTCCAGTAACCTCAACCATCTTGTCCTAAAGTGAGGATGGCCACATAGCTTTCACAAAGGAGTTCTCAGGGTTTAATGGTCCTGTGTACAGGAGAGTGCTCTGTTTGCAGTGAGAATCCACTGTAGCTGGATACCCTTCTTTCCTTACACATACTCTCCCTGACTGTGTAACGACTTAACATGTTGTTATAATGGCAAAATGTAATGTAAATTGGATGATTCCATCTAGGATGCTGTTCTGATGGCTACTTTTAAATAAATTGAAATGGATGTGTAGCACTGCTTGTAACAAAGCATTGTCTGTTATTCTAGATTTTTATGACACAAATACCCAAAGTAAGAAAATAATGTCTGACTTTATAAGGATAATTGTAAGTTGATGAAATAAACATGTAATTAATAATTTCTTTATGGTTTGACCACTACTACCAGTATCATAAACCAACTCAACAGGGACAATTTTATGGCTTTGAACAAATTCCATTTTTTTACTCCAAGGATTTTATTTTTCAGTACCACATAAATAAGTTGCTTTCAACCTAAATGTAATAACAGTTTATTTGAGAATTTATTTGAATAATCAAACATATCTTTTTTGGCTACAAATAGTTGGAAACCAAAAACTCAAATAAACCTTATATCATAGTAAAGGCTATAACAGAGGACTTTATTTAATGGGGTGAGGAAAATATTTCCTGATTTTTTTATTACTATAGGGCAGAACTGACACCATTAGTTTCACTTCTGTCATAAATATAGACAAGTCGAATTTGACAGGCACCACTGTAAAATAGGTTATAGATAAGTTCAGGCATCTCTCCTTCCACACAGACCTTTTGCACTCAGTTCTGATGGGGCTGCTTGAACAGAATGGCCAAGGTTTGATTTTAGGCTTCTAGGTCACGGTTTCACCTTGACAACAGTTCTTTCACTTCCAGCAGTAACATTTGCTAGGATCCCTAAGGTGCTTTCATTTTTGTAAGTAGTGTATGAAAAAAAAAAGGTAGGGGAAAAAAAAAGATAAATCTTAATTCACATGCTGCAGGACTATCTCTGTGTCTCCAGCACAAAACTTCAAATCCAATCCAAGAACTGGATGTGTATTAGAAGTCTGCAGATTTAAACCTTGTCCACCATGATCAAACTGGATTTATGGAGCATCATAACTCTCCAGACGCCATCCAGCAGCTTATTAATTTAATAGACTCCTGTCCATTCACTGATGTTCCTGCCCTGACAGTCTCTCAAGATAAGGCGAAAGCCTTTTGACAGGACAGAGAGCATATATATTTTCTTCTGTTTTCTCGTGGATGGGGTTGTCGACAACTTGAAATGTGTGGCTCAGCAAATTTGTTTTTTTCCCTTCCCTTTTTTCCCCTTTTGCTTTGCAGGAAGGATGACAGAGGCAGGCCTCCTGAGAGCTCAAGGGGTCAAGGGGCCTGTGTTTCCCCTAAGTACTTATTTAGCATTTTGTTTTGCAATATAACAATGCCTTGATTTAAAGGCACGCAGGCATGGGCCAGCACAGAGGGGGTATTTTTACCATGAAAAGAAACAGTATTACAATTTAATGTCTAATATAAATTAAGAGGTGTTGTAGAGAAGAGGGAAAACAGCAATCAGCAGTCCCATTAAAAAGAGTATGGCACGTTTTTTTTTTTCCTTTCTTTTCTGTAACTCCAGTTGTGGGGACAAAAGGGAGTGCCACTAAAAGCACTCAACATTTTTTATTTTTCTTTTATGATATTCACATGTTCTTTGTTATTTGCCTCTAACATGCAAATATATTCATAAGTCTCAGCAAGAGTTATTATACTAGTACACAGCAAGGTTAACTGTTTCTACCCCACAGTGTACCCTTCTGTTAAAGTCGATCAGTGTCTCTTAGACCATAGCTTCCCAAACTTAAAAGTGCATTCAGGAGCCAGTGCTGTGGCATGGCAGGTAAAGTTGCTATCTGCAGTGCCGGCATCCCAAATGAGCACCAGTTTGAGTCTGGGCAGCTCCACTTCAGATCCAGCTCTCTGCTATGGCCTTGGAAAGCAGTAGAAGATGATCCAAGTCCTTGGGCCCCTGCACCAGCCCAGGAGACTCGGAAGAAGCTCCTGGCTTCTGATATGCTCATTTCTGGCCCTTATGACCATCTGGGGAGTAAATCAGCAGATGGAAGACTCCTCTCTCTCAAACCTCTGTAGCTCTGCCTTTCAAATAAATAAATAAATCTTTAAAAAATAGTGCACATTAATCAACATCATCTGGGATCTCATGAGAATGAAGTTACAGATTCAGTGGGTCTGGATGGGGTCTGAAATTTTACATTTCTTTTTTTTAAATTTTTAAAAAGATTTATTCTTATTTATTCAAAAGACAGAGTTACAGATAGAGGTAGAGCTAGAGAGAGAGAGAGGTCTTCCATTCTGCTGGTTCACTCCCAAAATGACTGCAAACTAAGTTGAACTTCTGTATATAATTAAAAATGAATCTTAATGTAGAATGGGATGGGAGAGGGAGTAGGAGATGGGATGGTTTGTGGGTGGGAGGGTGGTTATGGGGGAAAAACCACTATAATCAAAAAGTTGTACTTTTGAAATTTATATTTATTAAATAAAAGTTTTCTTAAAAAAAAAAAAAAAAAAAAAAGGCCAGAGCTGCACTGATCCAAAGCCAGAAGTCAGGAGTTTCTTCCAGATCTCCCAGGCGGGTGCAGGGCAAGAACTTATACCATCTTCTACTGCTTTCCCAGGCCATAGCAGGGAGCTGAATTGGAAGAGGAGCAGCCGGGACTAGAACTGGTGCCCATATGGGATGCAGACACTGCAGACTAGGGCTTTAACCTTCTGCACTACAGTGGTGGCCTTTCTAACATGATGTCCATACTGAGAATTGGTAGAATACATATTAATTAGCAAAACAGTGGTCTTTTTTTTTTTTCCAAAACGGGATAATTTAGATATGGACAAACTAAACTGTAGTATCAACCAAGATAAAATGCAACTTGAACAGATTGCAAAAGTTAACAGGTTCCTACAGACACATAGCAGGGCTTCAACCAATATCTCAATGATGTGAAAAACAAATGGACCCCAACTTTCATGTAATGGCTCGTTTTTTGTATCACCTTGCTTCATTGTTGAATGTGAGCAAGGATGATTATATTTATCTCTCTTGAGATACTTGACTTTTATAAAAGTCTACGTTTTCATTTATTTATTTGGAGAGACAGAGAGAAGGAGAGAGTAAGAGAGCTCCCATTTGACAGTTCACTCTCTAGGCTTGCAATGGCCAGGGCTAGCCCAAATGTCCTTCAACAACCAACCAATTTATTTGCTTCGTCAGGTTTAAGATCAAATCATTCTGATCAGATAGATAAGAATATTTGATTGGAAACATGCTACACTTTTATCTATAAACCTACAGTCAAAATATAGCAGCACAGAATAAGTTATACTTAAGATTTCATTTGCATAAAAATCACTTTTGACCCAGAGAGGCTTCAAAATGTTCCTTACTATTTTATAGACAAACTAAGTATCTTTTAGGTGGGAGAACAAATTTCATGCATTACTAATTTGTTCAAATTCATTGTGAAACCAAGTATTCACTATAGGTGCTGGTGCTATGGCTTAATGGGTTAAGCTATTCCCTGTATTGTACTCACTATAAATATTTGAGAGGGATTCCTAAAACTTCTACAATTTTGAATTTTTTTAAGATTCTTTAAAATGTATTTGAAAGAAAGAGCTTACAGAGAGAGAGAGAGAGCGAGCGAGCGAGAGCGGGGTAGGGGGAGAGGGAGAGGGAGAGGAAGAGAGAGAGAGAGAGAGGAGAGACAGAAAGAGAGGTCTTCCATCCACTGGTTAGCTCCCCAAATGGCCACAATGCCCAGAGCTAGGCTGATCCAAAGCCAGAAGCCAGGAGCTTCCTCTGGGTCCCCAACATGAATAGCAGGGGCCCAAACACTTAGGCCATCCTTTGCTTCTCTCCCAGACACATTAGCAGGGAGGTAAATCAGAAATGGAGCAGCTGGACTCAAACCAGCACCCATATGGGATACTGATGTCACATGTGGTAGCCCCACCCACCATGCCACAACACCAGCTCCAACTCTGAGTTCTTGAAAGACAGCACAAACTAATCTGAGTGGTTATTTTTGAGAATCTTTACTGATAATGTTAACCAGTTAATGATGTGGAGAAAACCTGGCTTAATGTAATTCATTCTTACTGAAGTTTAATAGGAGACAGATATAACAACATAAATAAACAAAAAGAAATTATTTATTCACATGTAGTACATGTATTTCTGATCCATTCCCTTGGTTGGGCTATTCTTGCCTGCAACATGGCATTATTCCATCTTGGTTGACCCCACTGTGGTCTTGGCAGTACTCACAATCCTCAGACAGACTAATGAGAATGTATCTTTTGCAAAGCACTAGTGTATGTCATGGCAGAGAAGGTGACCTTTAAAGCTTAAAAAAAGCCTTCAAAAATGCAGTTGACTTCTACACCAGAGGTAAAACGCAATGTTCCCTATTTCAGGTCATAGAACGAAGACTAGAGGTCTAGACAGCTTTCCCCAATAAAGAACCAAAAGCAACAGGCATACTTACTGCTGGACAGTGAAGAAGACCCGGAAAGAACTGTAGAGTAGGTCAGGCGATGTTTTGGCATGGTTGGACAGCATCTTTTGAATTTATCTACATTTTAATTGCTTCACTCTCATGTTGACTGATAGCAGAATTTTACGTTACATATAGATGAGACAATCAAAAGGAATCCTCTGCCAGACGCCCCTAAAATGTAAAAATCTCTCTAGGGCATAGACACAGGGAGAATGATGTTGCAAACACTATTCTTTAAAAATGATTTGCACACTCATCATTTTGTAAATGAAATCAAGCCATACTAATTTACTAGTGCTGGATGATATATCACAAAACTAAGTAGGGCTCAGCCTTGTGGCAAAGTGGGTAAAGCTACCGCCTGCCACACTGGCATCCCATATGGGTGCCAGTTAGAGTCCTGTCTGCTCTGTTTCCAATCCATCTCCCTGCTAATGGTCTGGGAAAGGCAGTGGAAGATGGCCCAAGTGCTTGGGCCCCTGCTGTCAATGTTGGAGACCTGGAAGACGCTCTTGGCTCCTGGCTCCTGGCTTCTGGCTTCTGGCTTTGGCCTGACCTAGCCCTGGCTATTGCAGCCATCTGGGAGAGTGAACCTGTGGATGGAAGAACTTTCTCTGTGTTTGTATGTGTGTCTGTGTTTCCTTTTCTCTCTGTAACTCTGACTTTCAAATAAATAAATCTTTAAAAAAAAAACCTACATTTAAAACTAAGTGAGTGCATATAATGTGATGGTTATAGAGTTACATCAGTGAGAAATGAAGTCATTACTTTTGAAGTGTTCATATCTAGCACAGGCTAAGGTGGGACACAGAAAGCTTTTCAGAGCCACTGATACACACTATGTCTTTTAACACTGGTAAAGACGATGACAAGATGCACAAGGAGCGACACAAACAAGAATATCTGACAAATTTAAAATAATTGAGTATGGTTGGGATATAGTGAATCTGTGGAGGATGACTAAGGAGAGACCACAGGGGTAGGATATTTAAAAATATACATGAAATAACCTAGGGAAAATATAAGTGAGAAGAAAAAAATAAATAAAGGATGACAGTGAATAATGAATGGATAGTGACAGAGAAACTTGTCACTGGACACAGAAAGGGATGGCTAAGTCAAGCATGTGGAATGAAAAATTGGCAAAAGGAGACTATAACACAGAGTTACTTCAATGGGATTTTGAAGACAAAAATCTAGACAAAAGAGAAGATGCTAGAATTGAAATCAAAAGAATGAGGGCATAAAGCTGCAGGATTTGAATAAGAAAAAGCAGGGAGGGATTCCTACTGCCTATGGTGAATTGATTATATGCATTTATTTATGCTTTCCTTCAGTAAAATGAAAGTAAATAAAAAATAAGGGAAAGAAATGAGGCAGAGAAGGCAATAAAGTCAACAAAATATTGGAAGCTAGAACACTGATGGAGTGATACATGACATAACAGGGAATCAAAAACTGAAATTCTAGCATGTAAAGAGCACAGACCTGTAAGAAGCAAGCAAAGTTATTCTGCAGAACCCCAGAAAAGATCAGAAATAAAGAAATCTGATACACTGTTAGGCAAGGTGAGTGGTGGAGCTAAAACTTGGAGGACAGACATTCTGAGAAAGAAACTATTACCCTACATGCCCACACATTTCTACTGAGTAAGTGACAGTTCCTCCCTATTCTATTAGGTGATGGAGGTTGAGTATTGGAGAACTGGAATGCGGAGGTTTTAGTATGAAAGCAGTCGCAGATAATGTATAAACAAATTGGTGTGGCTGGGTGCCAATAAAACTTTATTTATAAAAATAGGCGTGTGCAGGCTGGTGCCACTGCTCACTAGGCTAATCCTCCGCCTTGCGGAGCCGGCACACCAGGTTCTAGTCCCAGTCGGGGCGCCGGATTCTGTCCCAGTTGCCCCTCTTCCAGGCCAGCTGTCTGCTGTGGCCAGGGAGTGCAGTGGAGGATGGCCCAGGTGCTTGGGCCCTGCACCCCATGGGAGACCAGGAGAAGCACCTGGCTCCTGGCAGCAGCGCACTGGCCGCGGCGTCCATTGGAGGGTGAACCAACGGCAAAAGGAAGACCTTTCTCTCTGTCTCTCTCTCTCACTGTCCACTCTGCCTGTCAAAAAATTAAAAAAAAAAATAGGCATGTGCCTTGTATCAACCCTGTATGCATTCTAATTTTAATGGGAAGCCTCTTGAGGGTCAAAAGTGTTGCCACTCTTCCATTTTCTCTGTGAAGCAAGAACCCAGGTCATTATCAAACAAGGAGGACAGAAATCTAACAAATGGGACAGAAACCTGAAACACCTGGAAGACTAGAAAATCACTTCAGAATGCCAGACTACATATACAGTGGGTTCATGCTCACCTCGTGGTGGAATGCAATGTAAAACTGTTTTGTTGTTGGTATTAGTGGTGATTCCTTTGGTGGATTTTGAGCACACATTTATATAGCATTTATCATAGATCAGGTGCTACTGGAAGGACTTCACAACTTTTAACTCATCTGACTTTTGCTGTTGTATTGTACTCAGGAGGAAACCGGCTTAACTAACACGGGGCCATAATCACATAACCAGGTCAGAAAAGGTGAGAGTGATTGGGGGAAGGAGAGGGAAGGGTAAGGCCCTAAGAGAGAATGATTAGAATGTTGTGCTGATGCAATCCAAGCCAGGAAACCTAACAGATCAGGAGGGGTCAATGGACAGGTAGAGTGATGATCCTGGGGTGAATGGAATGGAAGTTCCTTTGCTGTTGAAGTTTCTAGAGTTAGGTAATGAGTAGAGTAAGGCACACAAGTCCTGGCGGCTTGTCCCTCACTGGTCTCATTTGTAAATTTTCTGAAGTACACTGAAAATTTCAGAAACACATCTTATATGCTCCACAGCCCAAAAGGTTTTCAGCCACACAATGTCAGCCTCCTTACGTGTCAAAATCCTATTTCTCAAATTGATATTCAACTTTAATACCAATCAAAATTCCATATCTTCTGTGAACCTTTCCCTGACAATCTAAGCCCAAACATGGTAACTTCCATCAATCAACCTTTTTCAATAACTCCTGTAACCAAGAGGGTGCCGATGTTAACTTGTATTCCACATGATACATGGGACATAGCATGTTCAGAGCATGTTTTCAATTATGTGCACTTTATTTGGAAAACTATCTTATGAAAAAAAGTTAGCACATCCATAGAGACACCAAAGAAAAATAATTCTATTACTAGTAAAAAATTTAAATTCTGTAAGAAAGACAGTTAGTTGGTAAGGCCTGAATTTCTTTGCTTTTAGTCTGGGTGTGTGTGTGTGTGTGTGTGTGTGTCAGAGAGAGAGAGACAGAGAGTGAGCGAGCGAGAAAGAAACAAAACATATGATGAGCAATTTAAATTATGACACATAAGTTTCATGATATGGATAACAGAAAAGCAAAAGATCAGCATGAATTAGATTTTCTCAAAAAATAAAATTAAATTAGCAGAGCAGCTGACTCCTAAGGCCAACCACATAAAAAGAAGACCAAGAATGTAATTAAGACAGCGTGACTGCAGGGCTGGTGCTGAGGTGCAAAGGTTTAAAGCCCCGACCTGTGGCGCCGGCATCCCATTTGGGTGCTAGTTCCAGTCCTGGCTGCTCCGCTTCTGACCCAGCTCCCTGCTAATGCACCTGGGGAAGCAGCAGAAGATGGCTCGAATCCTTGGCCTCTGCACCCATGTCGGGGTCCAGGAAGAAGATCCTGGCTCCTGGCTTTGGATTGGCCCAGCTCTGGCTGTTGTGGAGTTTGGGGAGGGAACCAGCAGATGGAAGACCTTCCTCTCTCTGTGTGTCTCTACCTTTCTCTGTAACTCTGTCTTTAAAATAAATAAAAATAAATCTTTAAAAAATCGATTTTCATTTGCAAATATTTTTCTTAGCTTCTATTAAGGATATCATCAAAATGAAAAAAAAAAAACTATAAATAATGATACAGAAAGTCTCTCCAGGAGCTGGTGTCACAGCATAGAGCGTGAAGCCACTGCTGGTGATGCCAGCAATCTATGAGGGCCAGTTAGAGTTGTGGCTGCTCCATTTCTGACCCTGTTCCCTGCTAAGGGGCCTGAAGGGGAAGATGGCCCAAATACTTGGGTCCCTTCCACCCATGAGGGACACCTGAATGCAGTTCTGGGCTCCTGGCTTCAGCCTAGATCAGTCCTGTCTATTGTGACGTTTTGGAAGTGAACCAGTGGATGAAAGATCTCTCTAGCTATCTGTCTTGTGGGGAGCAAACCGGACTAGACTGTTACTGGAATTAAGACTTATTCTATGCATCTGCTCTCCCACAATATGGCGCTGGGAGAGAAGTAAACAGCTTCCGCACAGCTGCCTCCAGTTCAACCAATTAACTGTAGGACTTGCTCCTGATTGGAGAGCAGCGTACTCGGCGTGTGGGCAGCCGAGTTGGGATTGCCAGAGAAGAACTATAAAGGAGGAGAGAGACGGCATGCACCAGGAACATCTATGGGGAACATCTAGCTGAAGGGAACCCGTGCAGCCCCCGAGAGAGCCGGCCGGCGGTGTGCCGCTCCCCTGCGGAAGTGGGGAATGCGGCCAGGGGGAACTGCCCTTCCACGGAGGTGGAGGGGATAGTAGCCAACCCGGGAAGAACCAGCAGCAAACCCGGGGAGGGCCGAGCAGACGAAAGAACAGCGCAGGGTCCTGTGTTGCTCCTCCACGAAGAGGGGGAGCGACACTGTCTCTCCCTTTTTCTCTGTAACTTTAACTTTCAAATAAATAAATCTTTTTTTTTTTAAATCTCATAAAATCTTTCCACCTTTACAGAAATACTTTAAATTTCAATTATGCATATACTTTTTTTTTTTTTTTGACTGGCAGAGTTAGACAGTGAGAGAGACAGAGAGAAAGGTCTTCCTTCCATTGGTTCACCCCACAAATGGCCACTACGGCCGGTGTGCTGCGCCAATGCGAAGCCAGGAGCCACGTGCCTCCTCCTGATCTCCCATGCAGGTGCAGGGCCCAAGCACCTGGGCCATCCTCCACTGCCTTCCCGGGCCACAGCAGAGAGCTGGACTGGAAGAGGAGCAACCGGGACAGAATCTGGTGCCCCGACTGGGACTAGAACCCAGGGTGCCGGCACTGCAGGCAGAGGATTAGCCTAATGAGCCGCGGGGCCGGCCTATGCATATACTTTTAAGACAATTATAATCGTACTTGACACAAAATCACATACTCTACTTTTTATCACACCTAGAATTATAGCATAAATTTATTCTATGTAATACAGTATCTTATTCTGAAAAAAAATATCTACTCTAAAGAGTTGTCCCTCATTTTAACTGACAAAGATACTTTTTGGGGTAGCTTTCAAGATTAGCATCTCTTTGAATGACAAGCTAACATCCCTGAATGATAGTGAATCACCTCTCAAAAGACCCTGCTCTTCATTTCTCATTTTTATACTCATAAAACTGATATATTCCTAGTTCTTATCATTTCCCAACATTCTAACTGGGTTTTTACCCCCTAAGAGACAGAAGCTCCATGTATACATAGATCCAGGGTGGTTTAGGATATTTTTCTCCCAACATATTATAGCACATCTAATCCACTAAAGTAATTAATGGTGTTATTGTACAGGGCTATTTACCAATATTCCATTAAGAAAACTCACAATGACATCCGTATGAAAATAAATGCATTTTTAGAAATGCATTAATAACAAACAAGGGCATAAACTATTCACGTCACCAGACTCAGAGTGAAACATAACATCAGTAAATCACTAGCATAATTGTAAAAACAGTAAATTCAATGGAAATGATAGAAGGCCCCAGTATTTGCTGAAGTTGCGGTGATTTTGTAATTTGTACTAGACAGCTCTATTGTAAATAACATAGTCACTAGTGGGGTCACTTGCCTTACCCTTAAGAACCCCTCAGAAATGACAACTGGAATCAAAACCGTGCTTTTCTAAAGCAACCATTTTTACAACCGTTGATTCCTAGAACAGCCATAATAAATTGCTCACTCCTCAAACTGTATCTCTCTAATAGAACATAACCAGAAAAAGCCTCAGATGTGCATGAAACATGTTGGGTTTTCAGCATCGCGTTATCCTGTGGTGCTCTGCAATCAATTACTGTTATACCACCATCATTAATAATTTTCTTAATGAAAATGATTCTGTTGATCTCCGTTGTATTTTAATTATCAGAGTTAAGCATAATTACACTGCAGCTCTGAGCTGGCATGTGGACTCCTTTAGGGCGCAATTTTGTTTTAACACACTGATAATGTAATTTTACATTGTGTCAGTTTGTTTGGTTATTATCCAGTTGTACAATTCCACTGTATTCCTGATAACAGATAATAACCTTAGTACCTCCTATATCCTGAAGTCATTTAAAAAGCAATATTGGAATTCTGCGACTAGCTAACTTAATCGCCTTATGATTTTATAATTCCCACTGCTAAATATTTGGTTCAGGCACTCACCCTCTCTTTTAAGAACACTGTAGAATCAGGCAACAGTTACATATTTTCCATCAATTATTGAGTAGTAAAACATGCATAAAATATGAGTACAATTTTTCCCTTTTAAATTCATTTATTATTTATATAATATTAGGTTCTAGGTAAACTTAAAACATTCACTTGTAGGCTACTTTAAATATTAGCTATCACATTTAAAAAGGCTATTGTTTTAAAATTCCAATAATATGCAATCAATCCTATTATAAAGTGAATGTGGTCCAGACTTTTGCAGGAATTGTTCTGTGAAAGGTTTTCAGCTTTGAAAACTTAATCAATTTTGTCCAAGTGTGGAAAGTTCCTAACCCAAGCTAGATCATATTAGAATTTGTCATTATTTTCAACATTGCCTAGTATGTGGCCTCGAACACAGAAGACAATCAATACAGAGGTAAATTAGTCTCATGGTTAAATTTGTGCAAATAAGCAAAATAAGAGCCTCGAAGATGGACACAGAAGAGTTTAATGATAGGTATACAGTCTTCCACATGATTTTAGATTATTGTGCCCTTGGAAACAACAGAGAAATTAGTATAAAGAATTGCTGTCACTGTTATTTTAGTTCTTGAACACTTTTTCTTTAAGCCAAACCAAAAAAACTGAAAAAAAAAAATTCCATGACAAACTTGCATGCAAATATGCAAAGAAGAATACTACTCTGTTATCCTGGCCTAATAAACGGCATCTTTAAAACTGCTGATTGTACAACTGAAATTGAAGTCAACATGCTTAAGACTAAATTTAAGCTTCATCACATCCTTGAATTTTAAACACTATGAACCTCAGTTTATTCAAATATAAAATGAAACCAGCACTACTTACAGCATGACATGAGTTCGCTGTAATGGCAAATATGAAGTGGCATTTAGTGATTAGAAAAGTTCCTGAAATTTAGAATAAAACTTAATAAATGGGCAGGCACCGCGGCTCACTAGGCTAATCTTCCACCTTGCGGCGCCGGCACACCGGGTTCTAGTCCCGGTCGGGGTGCCGGGTTCTGTCCCAGTTGCCCCTCTTCCAGGCCAGCTCTCTGCTGTGGCCAGGGAGTGCAGTGGAGGATGGCCCAAGTACTTGGGCCCTGCACCCCATAGGAGACCAGGATGAGTACCTGGCTCCTGCCATCGGATCAGTGCGGTGCACCGGCCGCAGCGGCCATTGGAGGGTGAACCAACGGCAAAGGAAGACCTTTCTCTCTGTCTCTCTCTCTCACTGTCCACTCTGCCTATCAAAAAAAAAAAAAAAAAACTCAATAAATGGTAACTGCTATTATTAACATCAGTATCACCATTATCTTTATACTTAATGTAAGACTTTCATTAAAAATAAAATATTGAGAAAGGCCATGTTGTTGTTGAAGTACAGTGGATTAAGGTACTGCTTGCAGAGCTGGCATTGCACATCTGAGTGCAAGTTCATCCCATATCTAAATGGCTTCTCTGCTTTGAATCCAGCTTCCTGCTAATGCACCTGGGACAGTGGCAGAAGATGGCCCAAATACTTGGGTCCCTGCCATCCACATGGGAGATCAGGATGGAGTTTCTGGTTCATAGCTTCAGCCTGGCCAACACCTGACTGTTGTAGTCATGTGGGGAGTAACCAGCAGATAAAAGATCTTTCACCCTCCTTCTAAATCTTTTTCTCTTTTCTCTCTCTACTACCCCCAACCCTCTCTCTCTCTCCCTCTCTCTCTCTCTCTCTGTTGCTGTACCTTCCAAATAAATAAATAAATTTAAAAAAATATAGTAGATATATTGGGGTGGCTATTTGGCCTAGTGGTTAAGACACTCATTAGGATGCTTGCATCTCATATCATAGTCCTTGGGTTCAAATTCCATCTCTGCATCTAATTCCAGCTTCTTGCCAGTGTGGACCCTGAGAGGCAGCAGGTGGTGGCTCAAATAGTTGGGTCTCTGTCATCTACGTGGGAAAGTAAGATCGGGTTCTGGGTTCTTGGCTTCAGCCTGCCCTTGGTCCAGCTACTGTGGTGATTTGGGTTCCAAAACAGCATATGGGGGCCAGTGCTGTGGCGTAGCTGGTAAAGCTGTTGCCTGCAGTGCTGGCATTCCATACAGGCACCGGTTCTAGTGCTGGCGGCTCTACTTCCAATCTAGCTTTGTGCTATGGCCTGGGAAAGCAGTAGAAGATGGGCCAAATCCTTGGGCCCCCACACCCACATGGGAGATCTGGAAGAAGCTCCTGGCTCTTGGCTTCGGATCCATGCAGCTCCAGCTGTTGTGGCCAATTGGGGAGTGAACCAGCAGATGGAAGAAATAACTCACACTCTCTCTCTGTCTCTCTCTCTCTCCCCCCCCCCCTCCCTCTCTCTCTCTGCCTCTCCTTCTTTCTGTGTAACTCTGACTTTCGAGTAAATAAATAAATCCTTCAAAAAAAAACAACACAGCATATGGGCACTCTACTGTCTCCTTCTCTGTCTTCTGCCTCTCAAGTAACAACTAAAACAAGCGAAAAATTTAAAAAAAGTCATGTGCCCAAGAAAGGGGAAAAAAATCCAAAGATGTCTTCAGACATAGGCTTCTGAGTCTGTGACAAGTCTCTGCAGTTACAAGTGGGTTCAAAGTATCAGAATGAGCCCCATGGAATTCCTCAATATAAATCTGGTATCAGATGATCAAGTTTTCTTGTACACTGTGTGATACCAACCTGAGTGTCTTGGCTTTCTTTAAATTTGAATCAACATGTGATTAGGGGTTAAGGTGAGCTAAATACAGGACAAGCAGCAGTGGCATACTTATCCAGATATACTCAGTTCCATACTTCTGTGCTTCTTCACAATTCTATGGGGTCACTGTTGTGGTGCAACAGGTTGAGCTGCAATTTGTGATGTTGGCGTCAGATGTTTGAGTCCTGGCTGCTCTGCTTCCTGCTAATGTGACTGGAAAGGACTGGAAGATGTCCAAGGACGTGGGACCCCTCCACACACGTGTGAGACTAGGACAGAATTCCTGGCTCCTGGCTTCAGCCTGGCCCAGCCCTGGCTGTTGCAGCCACTTGGGGAGTAAGCCAGTGGATGAAAAATCAATCAATCTCTCTCTCTCTCTCTCTCGGTCTGCCTTTTAAATAAATAAATCTTTTTTTTTTAAGTCAATGATATCCCTTTATATTAAAAAAATCTGCAAGATGATCACTCTACTCATTCTACTTGTATAGCTGAGGAAATGAAGATTGAGAGGGGTTAAATGATTTGTGCAAGGTTACATATGAAATACAGTGTTTTTCTCATGATATCATCCTTTCACATACAAGGAAATCTTCCATGGTGAATTGGAAGTGAGGGGGTGAATTGGAAACGAGGGAGAACTGACACTCTCTCACTCTTTTGGTTAAGAATGTTTATTCTCTTAATCTGAAGATCTAAGGAATCTGATTAGTTTGAAATAGCAAATCCATAAAAACTAAGAAGTGTAATTATCCCTGATTTGAAGTGTACAAACCCACACAGAAGATGCCAGAAGTTTAATATTGGAAACTCAAAAACATAAAACTCTAACCTAATTATTATTCTTTTAATCTATGACTATATCACCATACTTTGCAAACAATAAGCAAATAAAGAACCTATGTGTGTACAGCAAAGAAAAGTAGACAGCCAATGTTCAACAGATGGAGGATTTCAGGTTAGTGGGCAGGCCTTTGCTCATCCTACCCTCCAGCGCAGCTCCTTTTCACTTCAGCATGGGGCTTTTTAGTATTTTTCCATTCGAGATAAGTAAATTAGAATTATCTGGAGTCTGCTGAGAATAATGGCAAAAAACAGACGACCCAAGAAGTCTGGTCCTTCAATGTCTGGATGACCTAATTACTTTCTGGTATGACAAGGGGGTAGTTGAGGCAGGAAAAAAGTACATCAGATTAGAATGTTAATGCCAAATACTGTATCTTTTCTTCTTGCTTTGATAAAACAAGAAGATGGTAGCCTGTCAAATAGCACTAAGTGATGGAATATAATTTTATAATAGTTATTTGATGGACACTGGAAATGAAAACTTTATAGTTCTATTTAATTTTGTTATGAACCCACACTTAAGAATACTTTAAGAAGCAATATGTATCTAAAATTATATAGTTACACATTAAGTGACCTTTCACACCATAAGAAAATATGATAAAAAAATCTCAAAGGACATTTTAAGCAGCTGCTACACATATGCAATTTATATTATATTTGTAAATAGGTGCAGATGTACTCGCAGATAGCCAGGTCTGATAACAGTAATTCTGGAACACAATCCATAAGCAGTTTAGGTTCTTGGTTAGAAAATAAACAAGTAAAAGCAATTGTGGCATCAGGAATTTATTTTTCATTCTCAGAGAGAGTATCTTAGACATTATGAATAATGTGTTGCATGCAGACACAAAGATGTTAGCCCATAAGCAATCATTCTGTTGTGGCAGCAGTTCATAGTTTTATCACACTATTTCTCCTCCATCTCAGTGGCCCATGTAGGTTAATTATACTCTTAAGCCCAAGGGATGGCATCGGTTTGCTCCGAGAGTCATAGTGATTAACTAGTTTTGATGTAATGTACCCCAATCAAAATCCAAAAAAGTTATCTTTTCAGTCAAGTTTCAGTGCTGATGGAGTGAGCCTCCTCTGCCACCAGCAGAGCCATGCCCACACAGCAAAGAGCCACAAGACAGACAGAGGTAGACAGTCTGAGGATAGTTTGAGGGGTAAAACTATTCCTGATGACCCAAATAGTCCTGTTCTATAAGCAAAGGACCCCAGTTCTATAAGCAAAGATACCCTTGTACCTTCAAAGCACACACACACATACATATTTTTTAACAATCCTATTTAGTTGGATTTCTATATTTGTAAACAAGAGTCCCAACATAGAACATATACATTATGAAAATATCTCACATTGTATAAATCTTTAAGTTACCTTAAATCTAAATTATCAAACACTCAAGTCTTTCTGCTTGGAGGAAGTTTATAGTACATGGAACCTGGAGAGACAGAAGATTTAGAGCCCTGGTAGCAGTAAGAGTGCTTCCTGAGATCACATTGTCCAAAGCATTAATACTAATGAACAATATGAACTTTCAACAGGGATAGGATACAGTATATTTGATCATGAGGCTCTTGCTTTAAACTTTGGGGCCTATGGAATGCATTTTGGGAGGGCCACTTTTTAATATATATACTTTGTAATCTCTTAGCATAGTATTTTGAGAGAAGGTACTCATCATTTGAAAGTGTCAAGGAACTGGCAGATATGCAGAGTACAAAGATTTAGAGTTGTCAAGACCCACATTTGAACTGGCTCATTGTTAGCTCACCATGACTACAAATATCCATAGTACCTCTCTAAATCACACATGTAAAATGAGAAAATAATGACTATTTCATTGAGCATCCATAAGCCTAATGTGCAACTTTACTGTAAATTATATAAATATGCATTAGAACACCAGTTACCAACTTACTAGCTATGTGATGATGGCAAATTATTGATCTTATCTAAGTCACTTATTAACCTTTTGTCCAGTAGGGTAGTCTGTTAATTACCATATAGAAGCTTATTAGATAAGGATTAAATGCAATAATATATAGAGAGTAGTTATTGTAGTCTTGGTATTTGAAATGCAATATCAACTGTTATTCACATTGAATAATGTCAATTTATCTTTGTGAATTAAAAAACTACTGGATAGCATCAATTTAGATGGTTCATGATCACACTATCTGAGTGCCTATTATAGCATCTTGCAACCATTCATTGTTTGTTTACCTAGTCAACCAATCAATATTTACTTAGTGCCTTTTTTTTTTTTTTTTTTTTTGGACAGGCAGCATGCCAGGCCAGGGTCAAGAAGGGGACTAAGACACAGACATTGCCTTCAGTTAAGAGAGTAGAATGCAAAGGCAGGCAATGAAAGCTAACTTTTTACATACTGTTTTCTTGAACACATGAACTAATGAGCATAGAACAAAGCACTGAAGAGCAAGTGCATACAGTTTAGTAATGTAGCACTGTGGAGAGAATATAAAAGGGGCGTAATAAATGATGACCAATTATATCAATATACAAGTCAAGCACATAGTAGGATCAAATACATATTTTATGAGGTAATTAATTAATAAGTTTCTACAAATCACCCCAAATTATTTATTGCCAAAAGGCTTAAGATATAGCCAATAATAACAAAAAGGCATAAACATGACAAAGAATTATAAATTTTTATGTAATCATCATCTCTCCTAAAAGAATTCCTAATTTATAGACACGGTGGAATTCAATCATAACAGTGGAACAACTATGGCCATGTATTACGTTGCTATGGTGAGGATAAGATATTGTACAAAAGAAACATGTCCACAACAACTGAACCTATACACCAAAGTGTCTTTTACATTCTCAGTGTGGGCATTGGTAAACTGATTTCATTCTACAACATTCATTTCACTTTGACAGATTATACTGACACATTCTGGGAAAAACTCACTTGCTTTTGAGCTGAAAGCTCCCACCAGAACAACGTAGGTATTTCAGGTCAGAAAATTAGTGGGTTTGGGACCAGCAATTACAGGAGGAAAAGGAATATAATCAGATCCTGGTGTGCAGATTGTTTTTTTAGCTTGCAAATTCCTTCTTTCCGGTGTTTCAACTTTCAAAGGCTTATGGTAGTTTAGAAGCAATCCTCTTATAAGTGTACAAATTGTAATGATTATAGGAACAAGTTGTAATTGTTTCTAGCAAGTTTTTAAGAGTCTTTGATGTTATGATTAGTGTTTTATATGGTAATATATTGATAGGGGTGCTTATTTGCTTGTTCCCTTGTCTGCTTTTATGGTTTCTAGGTTCAATGTACAAATAAATCTTTGATCTCAGTAGGTCTTTTTGGTTAAAAAAGAAAGCTGAAAGAAATTAAACATGAGAAGCACAAGGTTTTGCAATATTTACGAAGAAGTGAGATTAGGGATTTCACTGTAAGAGTACAGAGCAAGGGCCCATAACTTGAACGTGGGAAAAAAGAATTAGCAACCACACCACACATGAGGACAGTTCTGTATTGATCCCATCATGTCCCATCCCCGAGCTGCAGCTCCTCTATAGCCAGGGTGTCAGTACACACAGGCGTCTAGGTTGATGTCACACTGAGCAAATCAAAAGCAAAGCTCTGTAAGCTATCAGCTTCCTCTTCCCCATTTGCCTTCTGCCCTTCAGAAATCACCATGGGGAAGAATTCTGTCTTTGCAAAGGTTTCATTTTCAGCTATCCTCTCATCATGTGTGACTTCAGGAAACTGAAATGTAGTGCCTCCTGGAGCAGGCACCTTGACATGAATCACTAAATTTCAAAAGGAATTTACTTTTTGATAGATAATGCCTAAGAGGGGAAATCTGAGATTTCATCAAACCCAGCTATCAATAAAACCAACAGTGAAGGGAGGGTACCAGTCAAGCCACTCAGATACTGGTTTAAGTAAATGTGAAAGGCACTAAGTACTTAATGGTATGGTGCTTTTTATTTTTATGCCGTACAGAAAAAAAAATTACCCAAAATATTTTATTGAAACTATAAGTTATAGGGACTTACAAGAGAAAAATGAAGACAGGGTATCAAATTATACTTTGTATTCCCATTCCAGCTCTAGTGGCACTGTTTTGTAATCTCAGGTTTCAACATTTGGAAAGAGACAGAGAAATAATCTTGTGTTTACCTTTGCTGTACACAATGCAATTGTTTTTGTTGTCTTCCACTCCTTGCCAAGTCACATCCAGCAGCCACTTGGGACCAGCAGTCAGCACCATTGGGACCTGAGTCTTTGTCTTCTGTAGAAAGAATGATAACAGATGCCATTTGCTTTCGTTGATTAAAAACTTGAATAATAACAGTACTAATCATTTTATTTTTACAAACAACTAAATCTCCCAAACCCTAATCCAAGTCCTTATTCCCCTGTCTCCTGATATCTTTTTAAGACGACAGAAGCTGTACGGCTTTACTGCTTTCACTAATCTGAATGGTAGAATTATTATCAAGGATATTTTTTTCCCTAAATGATACTGGATCAGATCTCCAAGATTAGACTGATCTCTTGCGGCTCTGAATTATAAAGAGAATGCAGATGACTTTCATTGCAAAGAGCAGAGTGTTTAGAAGTGAACTTTAGACACATTGTACTTTACTATCAACAGGATCTCACTATTTCCTGAAACAGACAGGAAAGAATTTAAAGAATCAGGATCCATTTCAAAGCTCTATCCTGAGCAACATTTATATTAGAGTAGAAACTTATTCTGAATGAATAATGAAACCCCCTCAACCCCCTTCACCAGGTGTGGATATGAGTCTGAATGTAACTGAAATAATAATGCTAATGATTCACCATACATTGTCCCTGAGAAAGACTATAAAAGAGGAAATGTGAATACATTCAAATGCAGAGCAACTAAAGAATGACATCCCTTGGTCTGAGAAGCAGAAAGGCAGGGAGACAAGTGCTATCTTTCTAACAAAATATTTTCACTGTGCATTTTAAATATAAGGCTCAAAAGGTTCATCATTTTTGGCTGTTTGACACCCAAATTATTTATCTTTAAAGCACTCTTGATAAATTTACATGGCTGAAATAAGCTAGGCAGGAAATAAAGTAAGTCTTAGCAAGGCTGTGTTTTCTGATGAGTCACAGTGAACGGGCATTCAGACTTTTATCATTCACCAGCCCATGTTCTGTATATCAAATATCATAAAACCACAGCACAGAGTACAATACAAGGGTCTCAAGGTAATTTCTGAACTGAATTTTCACCTAGATATGATCCTGCCAAAGAAATATCAGCCCATTCTGGGACTTGCCACATATTACATGCTATCATAAATTTCCAAAATTGGCATTAACAAGTATTCACTTGAGGAGGTCCGTGCAATCTGATGATTTCAAATCTTTCAGGAATCTGAAGAACCCATTTTACTTGCCTCAGGACAACAAAGGCAGCATAGGATATACCAATCCATTGCTAACTACAAAGCCATATTTAAAACTATACATGCAATGAATTCCTGATCCTTCCCTAATGTAACAGTTATGTTATAATAGGCTAAAACTAACATAAAATATAGTTTAATGGAAAAATCAACTATGGTGGATAAATTTAAAAGAAAGTCTGTTAAAAACAGCAATTTATCAAAAATAACAGATTCTAGCACTTTGACTTTTATATTTCCATTTTGACTCACTTTTAAAGTCATAATTTTTCTTAATAGTTGTAACTATCTTAATAAGCATTTTAATAGTTGGCAAGCATAACCCAGAAAACGTTACCTCAAAGCCCGAAATGAAAGAAGTGAATTCAAATTGCACTCATGTGTATACACACATACACGGACACACAAACACAGAGGATATTTCAAAAACTTTGCAGAAAATATAATTAAAGATAAGCTTATATTTGATTCACTTTTAAAATCTGTGCAAATGAAGGATCTTCAAAAAAGTTCATGAAAATGAATATTATGAAAGAACTGATTGGATTTCAAAAAATTTACACAAATAAATTTATCTTTTAATTTCATTTTTCACAAACATTTTGGAGCTTCATGTGTGTGTATGTCTGTATATTTATATTATCTAAGCAAAAACGTTATCAAATTTCCCTATCATATTTCCATTTTCAAAATAGAATTACTAAAGAAATAAGCTTATTAATATCATAGTGATTCATACCCAATTAAGTATGGTATCTTACTGATACATATGTTTAGTCCTTTAATTACAAGAGAAATAGGTAAATCTATAGATCAGGTCTACAGATCTCTCACTAGTAGGTAGAACAGGTTGATGGAGGAGTCTCAATTCTGGTGAATCCAAATATGGGGTACTTAGTAATTTTATTTGTAAAATCTATATTCTTCTGATTTCAAATGATAAATTCAAAACAGGTGGCTGGCATGATATCTACTGGATTCTGTTAATTCATGAGGAATAATTATAAATTACATAAATGTTACACTTGATAGTTCTTAAAGCCTCAGGACTTTTTATAGTCAGATTTTACAATTTTTCACAGAAATTCAAACGATCAATATTGATCAGAGGATGCACAGATTAGGAATAGCTCTTGAAGGGTGTTTACATATCAGGTCCAAACTTTGGTTTGTAAATCTAAAACAGAAAAGGCAATGAAGATTTTTTTTTAGCAATAAAAATATATAAAGGGACTACTATTGATAGTATTTGTGCAGGCATTTTGTTAGACACAACTCTTACACACCTAGTCCTCATATATCTGTATTTGATAAGAAAATTGCAACTAAAAGATTAAATAATTTCCATTAAGTCCAACAACTGGAAGAAGGTCGAGTCAATATTAACTTTTGTTCTAAACACTACACCTCCAGGATGAAATGCCACGATTTGTCTGGGATGGAAGGATCTCCCAGAAGACTACACTTTCAGTGCTAAAATCAGAAAGTCCTGAGCAATCCAGAATGAGTTATTCACCATCACTCCTACTGCTATTAAAACAATATTATTGGTTTGCTTCAATCTTTTAAGAATTTGCTAAACACTGGCTGTTTGGTAACTCACCTGAATGATTTTGTTCTACTTTTAAGATTTATTTTTAAGTATTTAAAAGGCAGAGTTACAGAGAAAGGAGGAGAGACAGAGTGAGAGAGAGCGAGAGAGAGTGAGAGATAGACAGACAGACAGAGATATCCTCCATCCATTGGTTCACTCCCTAAATAGCTGCAACGGCTGGGGCTGGGCCAGGAAGAAGCCAGGAACCAGGAGCTTTTTCCTGGTCTCCCACATGCTTTCAGGGGCCCAAGCACTTGGCCATCCTCTGTTGCTTTCCCAGGTGCATTAGCAGGGAGCTGGATCAGACATGGAGCAGCGACTTGAACTGGCGCCCACATGGGATGACAGTATTGCAGGCATAGGATTAGGTTGCTACACCATAGCCCAGTCCCTGCTTAATTTTTATAACTCAAGGACAGAGAAGTTAGGTGATAATACTTTCTCCATTGTAGACATAAGCAAATTAAAGCTTAGAAAACTTGATCTGGGTGGTAACATCATGGCACAGTGGGTTGAGCCACAGCCTATAACACTAGCATCCTTTATCAGAGCATCAGTTGGGGTCCCAGCTACTCCACTTCAGATTCAGCTCCTTGCTAATGTTACCGGGAAAGCAGTGGAAGGCAGCCCATGGACGTGGGACCCTACCACCCATGGGAAGACCCTGATGGAGTTCTAGGCCCATTCAGCCTGACCCACTACAGGCTGTTGCTACCATCTGGGGAGTGAACCATCAGATGGAAGATCTCTTTCTGTCCCTCTCTCTCTGTAACTCTTTCAGGTAAATAAATACATCTTTCAAAACAAACAGACAAAAAAAGTTGACTCTGTGACTCAAATTAAAGTAGCTGATTAACACCTTTCCTTAAAGATATGTTACACATTCTGTCTTTCAAAACCTTGGCCAAAATTTATTATGCCTGAATACAATTTTTAAAGAAACTGTATTGAAGAGAAACTAGTTTCTTTTACTCCAAATCAATAAGGCGGAAGCAAAAATGTATCAAAGAGTTGCTGAAAGCTGTACCCAAGCTGTAAAGTAAATAATAGGTAGATAAAAAAATCTCAAGGAACCAGTTATTACAGTTTTGAGGACATAAGTCAATTTCTTTCTGAAAAAGTCAACTTTCATAGAGATTGACCTGTCTTCAAAGAAGATTACCAAGTGTAAGGAAAAAACGAGTTAGCCAGGATTATATGAAATCTACACTCCAGAAAAATCCATGAATAGAAAACAACAATAGCCACATCGATCATTAGGTTCTTTTACCCCATTCTCTCACTAGCATAAGGATTCATGCAACTCTAGAATGTTAAGAGCTAGAAGCACCTTTCAAGTTCATTGAGTTTAATTACCTGATTTCACACTTGAGGAAAGTAAGGCCAAGATGCTTATCCAGTATCCCAAGAGTATAATTAGCACAATATATTGTAAAAGTGAATGGATACAAAACATTGAAAGGTAAAGGGACTCCCAAAGATGGCCATGAACTAATCCCATAGAAGCTATGTGATTTAAGTTACCTTACTTGGTTAAAAGTATTTTAAAGATATGAGGGCCTTGAAATGATCAGATTATCCCAGATTATCTATGAGTTCAGCCTTATCACAGGAGTCCTTGGAAGTATAAGAGAAAGGTAGAAGAGTAAACAAAAGAGGTTCAACATGAAAATGACTACGCCTGCCTTCCCAAACACCTAAAGACATGTTGTGATGTTTACAAACTATCTATTTAAAGCTTGTGATGAAATATTTGTTACTGTCTACTTTTCTGGTCTCCACTTTTTTTTTTTTTTTTTTGACAGGCAGAGTGGACAGTGAGAGAGAGAGACAGAGAGAAAGGTCTTCCTTTTGCTGTTGGTTCACCCTCCAATGGCCGCCGCGGCCGGTGCCCTGCAGCCGGCGCACCGCGCCTATCCGAAGGCAGGAGCCAGGTGCTTCTCCTGGTCTCCCATGGGGTGCAGGGCCCAAGCACTTGGGCCATCCTCCACTGCACTCCCTGGCCACAGCAGAGAGCTGGCCTGGAAGAGGGGCGACCGGGACAGAATCCGGCGCCCTGACCGGGACTAGAACCCGGTGTGCCAGCGCCGCAAGGCAGAGGATTAGCCTAGTGAGCCGCGGCATCGGCCTCCACTTTGTTTTTAAAAGATTTATTCATATGCTTGAAAGACAGAGTGACACAGAAATATTCCATCTGCTAGTTCATCCCCTGAGAGTTTGCAACAGTCAGGGCTGGGTCAGGCGTAGTCAGGATGCAGAAACTCCAGTAAGGAGGAACTCCAGTCTCCCATGTGAACAGCAAAGACTCAAGTCCTTGGTCAATCACCTGCTGCCTTCCTAGATGCATTAGCATGAAAGCTGGATTGAAAGAAGCAGGGCTGGACACTCTGATATGGGCTGTAGATATATCCCCACTGGCAGCTCAATCCATGTGCCACAACGCCCACACTTCTGGTTCTTTTAAAGTTAGGTATGGCCATTTTACTTTACTTGAACAATGAACCTGAACAAGAAGCAATGTCAATCCCAGCAGAACTTGCAAATAGCCGATGGGTAACTCACCTTGCCTTTGTCAAAGTGATTATGGAAACATGTAAGGAGGTGGGATCCCTGGTGACCACAGTGGCCAGGTAGCTTGAGAAGGAAACTTTTTTATGTAAAAAAAACTGTTGTGTCCTTGGGTTGCTTAAAACCCCAGAAAAAATGTAGTTTACTCTCACATGCTATAAAATTTTTCTCCATTTTTTTCTCATTTTGAAATAACCTATGAGTTTCATAGGTTGAAGATTATACTTCATATCTAGGCAGTAATAAATCTTACATCTTTCAGTAATTAATCAGTTCCAGGTATATAACAAGATCCTCAGATTTTGGTTACATAGAGTTTAACAAAAAAAGAAAAAGTGTACTTTCTGAGGCTCTACATTGACGTTAAAAAATCTGCACTCCTGGACACAGTTTGAACTTGCAGTATCATGTTTAGACAGCCCACAACCAGAAAAACTTGACAAGGACAAAATGGGTCAAAAGTGTCATTTCTGAGGAATAATTAGAATCATCTAATGTGGATAAAAGAGGTCAAATGAGCATCCACTTCTCACTAACCTTTGGAGTTACTGGACCGACAAAGGAGGTAGCCTTCAATAAATGTTTATAGTCAAGCCAAAAGGTTAATGGAGATAAAAGTAGACAGCCCAAAGGTAAAGAATAGAACAGAATTCTAACCCAAGAAGCTGGTGACATAATGCTATCTTCGGGATCCCAAATATTACTGGGAAAAATTGTGAGATTTCCAAAATCAGAGCTGAGAAGAGCTCAAAGTCTTAAGAAAATCTTCCTAGTGAGAAAAGCTCATTTTTTATATTAACAAGAATTATTTGATAGAAAAATTGGCTCCCATTGACTTTGGGAAATACAATAAATCATTACAAAATCTCACTCCAATGCTATGAGAAGTACTTTGATGCTGATGAAAACACTCCTGGTGTGTTGCTTCTATAAATGAGTAATAAGTGAAAAGAGCTGAGGCCTGTTGGCAACATTCTGTTGCTGTAGAACAATTGTTTTAACAATTCACGGCTAGTTCTATTCTCTCAGCTATAAACACGTATTTGACAGTAGGCATAGAAAGCCTTCAGTGGGTGCAGGTTCATTTCCCAGTTGCTCCACTTCCTATCCAGCTCCCTGATAATGGCCTGGAAAATCAGTAGAAGATGGCCCAAGTTCTTTGACCCAGCACCCACGGGCCTAGCTGTTGGCTTCGGATTGGCCCAGCTCCAGCCATTGTGGCCATCTGGGGAGTGAACCAGTGGATGGAAGATCTCTCTCTCTCTTTCTTTCTCTCTCTGCTTTTTAAATAAACAAACAAATCATTAAAAAAGAAATAAAGAGAAAACCTTCAGAATTACTGCATGTATTAGAGTTAAATATTTAGAACCAGAAATACACACACACACACACACACACACAGTCACATGTTCTGGCCCTTAGGAATCAGACATTACTACCACTGCCAACCTCCTCCAACTGAATTATTTTTTATATCTAAATGAAAAAAAAAATGGTACTTGGTGTGATTTGACCTTGCATTACCACAGGGAAAATTTTACACAATAAGAGTATCAGTTAATATATCCAAGCAGTTCTCTACCCTGGAATTCAATTCAAATTCAATATGACATTCACAAAAATATTTTATCACTCTCCCTTTAACTTTATGCAGTCTCAAGTGACAGTGAACTGGAATTTATAAGCTCCCCTCACCAAGTCTATTCTATAGGGGTATTAACAACTTAAAGCCTTGGACTACCTGGAGTGGGAAGAAATATGCCAAATAGCAATTCAAGGCCCTATACAATTGTATTTTCAGTGTATCATATGTATTCACAACATTATTGATTTGATTGGAATTTACAACTTTCATTATGTTGATCTCTACCTCATAAAATTGTGTTTGTTAAATATCTTTCAAAAAGTTATACAGGAAACTCTTCTGTATGAACTTGATGCTGAGACAAAATTGTTCTCCCCACCTCCCAGAAAATAGAGTATCACTTTAAACTATATAAGCAGAGTCACCCTACTCCATGTGGTCTATATGAGAAAAAAAAAAAAGTCTCAGCAATAACACTGAAATATTCTGCAAGACTAATTAATGTGTTCTGTTCAGATAAGACTAGGAATACCATTTGCTCCCATTATTGTCATGTGCTTCCATTTGAAACCAAAATTTAAGGAGTAGGTTTTGGTGCAGCAGTTAAGTTGTTCCTTGGGATGCCTATATCCCATTTTGGTGTGCTTGTTTCCAGTTTCCATTCTATTAATTCCCTGCTTTGAATCCAGCTTGCTGGTAATGTGGACCTGTGGAAGGCAGCAGATGATGGCTCAAGTACTTGGGTCCTGGACTTCCACATGGGAGACCCGGCTTAAGTTCCTACCTCCAGGCTTTGGCCTATTACAGTCCTGGATGCTGTAGGAATTTGGAGAATGAATAAGTACATGGAAGATTCTCTCTCTCTCTCTCTCCCTCTCTCACTTTCTCCCTCTTTTCCTCTCCCCTCCCTTTCATATACAATGGAAATAAAATTTTAAAAATTTAAAAGTAATTTTAAAATAGAAAGAAAAAGTCATGTAACTACCTTAGGATAATACTCCACTGAGAATTGTAGTCTTCTTTTTGTATACTATCTAAAAACAAACTAGGTATGTGTGTGTGTATGTTTTCCACAGATTCAAATAAAAATCTTAGAGAAGTTCCAAACTCAATCAAGAAACACAGTATTATCAACATCTATCATTTGGGAAATAACAAAGCTTACTTTCATGAGATTAACCAAGTTGCATTGTTTGAAAAAAACTTGATATGCTCTAAATATTTTCAAATATAAGCTCAAATCAATTAAGGATACTCTTCAATTATGAGATACATGAAGGGAACAAATGGGAAAAATAGTAATAATGTGCTATTTCAAGAATCCCTACACTATACCTAAGTATAGAATAGCTTTATGAATGGGAAGCTTGGGGATATTTCATTTGAACAGTGTGAACAGTGTTTTTTTTTTTTTTTTTTCCTTTTCTTTTCTTTTCTTCTTTTCTAAACACAGTTCTGCCAAACTTCCTTTAAGGACAGCATGAAAGTGAAAGTCAAGAAAACTTTTGCTAACAAATGTCTTTAAGTTGACTGTGGTATGCGGGATCTCAAACTTGGTAAGAGAATTTGCAACAACAAAATGAGTGTGAAATAAAAAGACAGAATTCTTGACTACTATATTCATACTCCTTATGTCATGTAGTTTTATCCCCATGAACCAAAAATTCAAATAATCATCTTCGCTGATGCATATTTGCTCTAGTTCTCAAAACTGTTGGAACACAACTTAACATGAGTCATTGATTAAATACAAGAATTTCCCTAAAAGAAATAATGATCTTATTAGGAAATGGAACACAATAGTTCTACATTTATAGGTTATTACAAACAATTTATCTGCCCCCAAATAAAAACAATTACTTCATTATATTTAGAGAGAATATAACATTATTCAAGATTACTCTCTGAAGACACAAACACTTCATTTTTTAAGAGGAAAAAAATCTCTGAATAGCAAATATCTAACTTATCCAGATATTTATTGTACTTTCATTTTCAAAAATGAATACACTCATCTCTCCTTGCCTTTTGCCAACTTCACTCCCACAGTCTCATCTGTTCTTCACATACATTTGGCTCCAATGAAGAACTACTCCCTCCAAGCTGGCAACCATTAACTTCAACCTTTTATTTTCCATGGCTCTGAAAGTCCTAGAGTGTTTAAGGAGTGTTATTTTGCTCCTGGCAGAATTTCTGGGCTTGCACCTAGTGCAATGTGCAAGAGTCGCAGTGCTGTAACCCCAAAACGGGAAAAGTGAGCTGCTCTTGGGTCAGTCTCCTGATGCAAGGCTGTCCCATATACCTCTGGGAGGGTTGGGAAATCCAGAGAGCTGTGGGACCAGCTATGTGACCTGGAGGTCAGTCACTTAACCTCGAAAGGTCTCATTTTTCTTCTCTCTAAGATTATGTCACGACCTTCTAGCAAATCTACATATAAATTCTGAGTGTAGATTAGTAGATTTTCTATACATAAATATAATCATTCACACACACATATATTCATATTCAACACACTGGATTCATGCTTACTTGAGGAAATGCGTATTTCTATTGGAGAAACAAGGAGAGTCATTCTAAACTGTCTTGGCATTTTACCTCCCTCATAGAAAGTGGTGTGTTTAAAGGTAGTACAGAGCACAAGTGTACACAATATACACACACATATCTACAGTTAGTGGTCCAAAACACCATCCTGTATGTGAAGTAATCTTACCATGCTGAGATACGTTCATCATTTGTGAATAAATACACCATGAGAGCTAGTCAACCTTTTGGTAACCTTTCAGACTGCTTCATTTAGCAAATCTTAACTTCTGCCCACTGCCCCCCCAAAGAGAACAATATTCATAGCAATAATGTATTATATTTTTCAAAGCCAAATACAAGTATTTTTTCGTTATTAAACATTGTTCCCTTGATTTGTGCCCTTGTTTCCATCTATAACCATAGCCTACTAAGAATTCACTTATATTTTACAGTTAAAACACAGTTGACACAATTATATTTTATACTGATGAGGATTCTACAGTCAACCAAAATAGGTAAAAGAAGGGTATGTCCTTCTGAAGAAAAGAAAATGTGGGGAAATTATTTAACTATACAGTACAGTGCCTTTTGGGAAGGCAGATCTTCTATGACACAAATCACTGGAAGCCCTTATTAAAAGTTAGGTCCAGAAAAGTAAAACCCTGGCAAAGTTTTTCTTGAAATGTGAAAATATCTGAGCACCTGAACAAAGCTCATCTTATCTGCAAAACATTTTATTAACAAAAATATTTTAAACACTAACATGTAGTGCTTGAAGTAAGTTTGACTATGAGGGTGAATTTCAGTCCTTGTTTTTTAATTTGAACAAATCAATTATCCTAATTCTAAACTTTCAGAGTGTAAAAGCCAAGAGCCCAATTCACTGGGGGTATGTCATCCCATCTGCAAGCAGATGCCATGGTTTCTGTTGTAGACAACGAGAAACCAAGTCCAGTTATACACTCACCTTGGCCTTCTGCAGGGCCCTAAGCCATGGAACTATTCTCAGCACCTCTATTGGTCTGGGGAAATTAAAGGAGCATGTCTTGAACTCAGAACCAATTGAGATCAATCTTTATTCATTCTGCCCGTGGACAAGTTTCTCAAATCTGACTTTCTATTGTTACTAGTCTTCCACGGGATTCTGTCTATGAGAGATATTGTCTCTGTGTTCCTGGTAAACCTGAACTTTTATGTTAAAATATATATTTATAACAGGCACATTTTAGAGAATATTCTCAGTCATATAGGAGAAAATTAAATTGTAGTAACTGTTTTCTCATTTTTTTATTCAATTATATTCTTTTATAAAAAGAAGAGAAACATGAACAAAAACACCGATGTGGGTGTTGGAAAGGATATTTAAATAATGTTCACCTATTAAAATTTAATCACTGGGTGCAATAACCGTGGGTTACACTCTGTATTCAGCTGCATGTGAATATTAAAGTTTGTAACAAGAAGGCTCAGGTCATCTAGATGTAGTTTTTACCAGATGAGTAATATAAATTTATGTATAAAATCATTCCAATTAACAATAACTAATCACTGTTACCTTTAGATTTATCTATATGGTTTCTGTTTTGAAAGTGCTATTTAGGTTATTATGCTTTTAAAATAATTTTATACTTTTGCAAAAATACATGTATTCATTTTTCATCCAATAACCTTTAATGAATATTTACTACATAGAAAATGCTAAGAATAGAGAGATGCAAAATGAATTACATTTCCTTGAGATGCCCATAATATGTGAAAGTACTTCAAAAGATCATGGAAATGGATAAATAAATACATTTATTTTGCAAAATTGGGAATGCATAATATGTCTTCAGAAAACTTGTAGAAAATTCATATTATGAAAAACTATGATTGGATTTAAATTTTTTTGCCTCCAAAACAATTTAAGCTTTAATTTTCTTTTACATCAGTTATTTCAAGTAGCCTTGTAGCCTTGTATTTATATTAAACATATCTAATTGCTAGACATATCAACTAAATTAGTATCAACAATGAAGCTTATTATAAGTTTACTGACTGACACACTAGGAAATCACAATGCATATATGCTTAAACATTACTAAATAATAGTGTTGCAATCGATGAGATTGTTCAACAGCTGAATTTTGAGAGCTAGGATTAACCTTCATTACAAATTAGGACTATGGTTAACTGTACAGTTAGAATCACTGAGGCTTTCTATTACATAAATTCAAAGTCCATAATATATGGCTATTATTTTTATAATTACATATAAAACCCAACCATACTGATTCTTTTTTAGATTTATTTATTTATTTGAAAGTCAGAGTTAAACAGAGAGAATTAGAGAGGGAGAGGGAGAGGGAGAGGGAGAGGGAGAGGGAGAGGGAGGGAGGGAGAGGGAGAGAGAGAGAGAGTCTTCCATCCGCTGGTTCACTCCCCAGATGGCTGCAATGGCTGGAGCTACACGGATCTGAAGCCAAGTGCCAGGAGCCTCTCCTGGGTCTCCCACGTGGGTGCAGGGGCCCAAAATCTTGGGCCACCCTCCACTGCTTTCCCAGTCCACAGCAGAGAGCTGGTTTGGAAGCAGCTGGGATCCAAACCAGTGTCCATATGGGATGCTGGCACTGCAGGTGGCGACTTCACCCACTATGCCATAGCGCCGGCCCCACTGATTTTTTAAACATTTTTGTTTTAAATCATGTATTTCCACATCTGTCAAACATTACTTCACTTCACATCCATTTAATTATTTTGACTGTTACATAAAAAGTTTGACAAAAATATTTTGAAAAAATATTACAAAAGTTGAAATATTTTGGGACCTGTAGCCAAGATGAATTATGTAAATATTCTTTTCATTAGATACTCATTATTTTACTTAATGTGCTTTATTAATTGTCAAAAAGTGATTTAAATATTGCACTTTGGGCCCACGTTGACAGAGTTTGACCCACATCTTAGTCTTCTGGGGCCCTAATCACTTAGTAACTGTAAGATACTGGGCAAGTTACTTAACTGCTTTGCATCTCGGTTTCTTCATCTTTAAAATAAGCATATTAAAAGTATGTATGGGGCAGGGGCTGGTGCTGTGGTGCAACAGATTAAAGCCCTGGCCTGAAGCGCCAGCATTCCATATGGTGTGCCAGTTCTAGTCCCAGCTGCTCCTCTTTTGATCCAACTCTCTGCTGTGGCCTGGGAAAGCAGTAGAAGATGACCCAAGTCCTTGGGCCCCTGCACCCATGTAGGAGACCCAGAAGAAGCTCCTGGCTCCTGGCTTTGGATTGGTGCAGCTCCGGCCATTGCGGCCATCTGGAGAGTGAACCAGTAGATGGAAGACCTCTCTCTGTCTCTACCTCTCTCTGTAACTCTGTCTTTCAAATAAATAAAATATATCTTTAAAAAAAAGTATGCTAGGCCAGTATCCCATGTGGGTGCCAGTTCAAGCCAATGTTGCTCCACTTCTGATCCAGCTCCCTACTAATGCACCTGGAAAAGGAGCAGAAGACAGCTAAAGTGCTTGGGCCCCTGCACCCATGTGGGAAACCTAGAAGAAGATCCTGCCTCCTGACTTGGGCCCCACCCAACTGAGGCCATTGCAGTTATTTGGGGAATGAACCAGTGGATGCAGGGTCTTTTTCTCACTTTCTCTCTCTTTCCCTCTATGCTGTTTACATAATAAATAAATAAATAAAATATTAATAAAAAAGGAGAGCATCTCTGTCTTAAAAAACAAGTATGTGGATGAGTATTGTGGTGCAAAAGGCTAAGCTACCACTTGGAACTCAAGCATCCCACTTAAGAGTGCTTGCTCAAAGTCTGGGTACTCTGCTTTCAATTCAACTCCCTGCTAACGTGCCTGAAAAGCAGCAGATGATGGCCCAAGTACTTGAGTCCCTGCCACCCACATGGGAGACCCAGAGGGAGTTCCTGGCTCCTAGCTTCTACCTGCCCCAGTCCCAGCTGTTGTAGCCATTTGTGGAGTGTTCAGTAGATGGAATCAATCAACGAATCACTCTCTCTCTCTCTGACTCCCTTCCCCCACCTCTTTGTTTCTCTTTCCCCTCATCTCTGTCCTCCTCTCTCTGTCCCTCTGCTTTTCAAATAAATAAAAACATTCTTCAAAAGAATTTTAAAATTATTTATATGATAGGCTTATTTGGATGATTGAATCAGTCAGTGTTTAAGCACTTTTGGGTATGTTATTCTATGCAAGCATTTGGCTTAGATTTCTAGTTACTCCTAGAGGGATGCATTTCATAGTAGTGCAAAAAAATTCCAGTAACTCAAGTTTTGGCTGAATAGAAATGAGACTCCTTGCCCTCATATATGAAGAGACTTCAAAAACTCCAAGAAAAAAATGTGTATTATGAAAACACTGCCTGATGGAAAGCCAAGACACCCTGAAAAAAAAAAGACCTAAATGGAAGATCTCTGCGAATGAGATCCCAGTGGAAAGAACGGGGCCATCAAAGATGGAGGTACCTTTCTCTGAAGGGAGGAGAGAACTTCCACTTTGACTATGACCCTGTCGGAATAAGATTGAAGTCGGCGAACTCAAAAGGCTTCCATAGCCTTGGCAACTCATGACTAGAGCCTAGGGAGATTACTGATGCCATAAACTAGAGTGTCAAAGTGTTAAGTCAACAACAGGAGTCACTGTGTACTTACTTCTCATGTGGGATCTGTCCTTAATGTGTTGTCCAATGTGAAGTAATGCTATCACTAGTACTGAAACAGTATTTTACACTTTGTGTTTCTGTGTGGGTGCAAACTGATGAAATCTTTACTTAATATATACTGAATTGATCTTCTGTATATAAAGATAATTGAAAATGAATCTTGATGTAAATGGAATGGGAGAGGGAGCGGGAGATGGGAGGGATGTTAGTGGGAGGGAAATTATGGAGGGGGAGCCATTGTAATCCATTAACTGTACTTTGAACATTTATATTTACTAAATAAAAAAAAACACTGCCTGAATTTCAAATATTTTTTGCACAAAGATAAACTTACATTTAGATTCCATTTTCCATGAATTTTCTGAAGTCACTTAATATGATTTATAACATTTTATTAGGCATAACAATGTGCTAGGTTTGGTGTTATATTACCTTTTCAAAATGTTTACTCACGTCCTTCCACTTGAAAGACAAAGATAGAGAAAGTGAGATCTTCTATCCACTGGTTCATTCCCCAAATGCTGGCAACAGCCAAGCCTGGGATAGGTGGAAGCCAGGAGCCTGGAACTCTATCCAAGCTTCCCTTATGGGTTACAGTGGCCCAAGATCCTGTGCCCTCTCCTGCTGCCTCCCATGGATATTATCAGGAAGCTGAATGAGTGGTAGAGTAACTGGGATTCAAACTGGCAACCTGACATGGTATGTGTGCATCCCAAGTAGAAGCCTAACCTGCTATACCACAACACCTGACCCCTTAAATTGCCTTCTAAATTAAATTTTACAGTTCTGTGGCAAAGATATTGTTACACCCATTTTGTACAGATAAAAAACTGAACTGTGACTCTGAAAAATTAAATAATTTGTCTAAATTCACATTGCTAAAAATAGTCGTAACTATCGATTGCCATCTATTTTTCTCATAGCAAATCTACATGAAACTAAATTCTTCCCATGGTGTTAAAGCAATGAGTATCATTTTAGAAATCGTGTTAAATATCAATTCTTCATGTCCACGAAAACTAGCTCAAATGGTCTTCTATGAGTCTGTGGTTAGCAGTTTCTCTTCTACATTATACAAGATTCCTAGCTGCACTTTGTATAAGCTAATCACCTGGTACCTCATTAATAATCCACAGGGTGTTTTGAGCTGTGAAATTTATAGCCTTTGTAGTGAATAACTTCTCACATTTGCAGAGTTTGGAGTCCTGGGAGTCTAACTGAGATACTAAATACCAATACCAGGCATCAAGTAAGAAGAACCAACTAAACATAGTCTCGTTCATGATATAAAATGTTCACAGACAATATTTCCTAATATTTTTATTTTTACACTTGTGAAGATGATTATAACTTTATAAATGTTTCCCATCATAAACAGAATTCATGATGAAATCCAAGATGTCTTTATGGTAAAATTCTCTCAATTCAGCACTGACTTCAAAAGAGCAAACGAAGAAGGGAATTCTCTCAGTGCTCAGCTGGTCAGCAGACATGGTAAGACTTCATCACAGTTCTTTGTGGTGAGGTCTCAACAGGCAATCCATGCAGCAAGGCAGCCTAGCAGGCCTTCATGCCTGCAGGTAAATTCCACCCCACAGAGCCTCTGGATGCACCCACCTAAGGACCCTAAACTGCAATATCAAGTCTTGGCTCACTGATCGAAGAGTCTCCACTTCAGTATGCCAGTCTGGATATAATTAGTATTTTCCTCAGATAGAGCAATGCTGAGCACAGGTGGACGGGACCAAAACAAAAGCAGAAAATTTTCACCTGCTAGCAGAAGTTCAGGTTTAAACTATGAAGGCAAAAAGAGTCCTCAGTGAAAAGAATGGTGTGGAATGAGCACAGAGATACAAAAAGGTGCTCATTTTGAGAAAACAAGACTAAAACTGGTGAATTCTACTATAACTCAGGTATTATTTATGGCATATTCACAACAGTGTGTTTCCAGAATTTAACTAAGCACAATGAGGCAAAGAAGCAGAATATTCAATTCATAGGCTTATGTACTTGATGGAGAACCACTTAACAGAGTGCCTACAAGCTTGGGCTCTGGAGCCAGACTGAGTTTAAATCCAATCTTGGCTACTTATCTGTGATGTGGATGTTGGGCAAGTACATCCACCTCCCTGTGCATCAGTTCCCTTATCAATAGATTTCATAGGACTGTTGTCAACAGTAAATAAATTAATGCTTACAACTTCTTTAGATTTATACCTAAAAAAATCCAATACTTATTTATATTTTTTATGTGTGCTGATTCAGGGAAACAGAAAATTTTAAAAATAACTAAATATCTATAAGAAGTCCCATGCCTATTTAACTTATTCTATCCAACATGAACAGAATTACCAATAAGTCATAGATGTAAGTGTATATAAGATATTTTACTGATTTGACCAATCTTTTTACTGGTTATTTTACTTATTATCTACTTAATAGATAATAAGTACAAAGAAAGTTTAATGGAAACTCAGTGTTTATTGGGAATTCACTATCTAGTAGAAAAATGTAGACTATGCACATTTTTCTTATATCATATGTGGGAGCAATGATTTACATTTAAATACCTTAGTCAAATTCTTATATAATTTTTTCTATCTTGTCTCACCTATCAACTACAAAAAAGACAAACCAAGTTAAAAACAAAGCAAAATACAAAACAAATTCATAACCTCTTTTCGTGGTTAAAATTTTTAGTAAAGACAGTAAATATCAATGATGAAAAGGTGGCCCATTCCTTAGGAACAAACACAGAACAATATGCACATAAATCAATGTGCATACTTGGTGGATTTTTTTCCCCACTACATTTGGAACATGAAGTAGGGTCACTAACAGGATTTTCCCTGTTTCGACACTGCAGAGAAGAAGTACTAAGCTACAGACTCAAAGGGCGTTTGGTTTGGCTTTTGATCCAAGAAGGGTAAAATGCTTTTATTTACTGCTCTGTCTTCCTTGTTGTCTGAGATTGTGTACCTCTATGTAAGGAAATACGTTTGATTATACATTTCTATGTTGTGCTAGTACTGACTAATCCAAAATCTAGTTTCTAATAACCAGGTCTGGAAGAGCTGTTGTTTTAAACGTTAATAAATGAGACTTGTTACAACCCTTCACAGTGCTACAGAAACACTTTTCCCACTGTATCCATTAGGTGAATACTTTGCAAATATTGATAAAGGCACTACATGTAAGACACACAGAGCAACTTTTCTGCCCCAAATCACATTTTTCCAACAACATATGGAAGAAAGTTGGATAGTTTTGCACCAGACAAGTTTATGCAGTTCTAAAGTAAACTAAATGAAAAATCCAACTGATAGTAAAATCTCAATCATATAAAGAGATAGTGGCTTCATTTATGTTGTATAATGCTGTGAATTATAAATAAACTAGAGAATTTAAAAAAAAAAATCCTTCTCATTTAACTGCTGTGAATAGACTAAACATATGCAATAAAACCAAATTATCTTGTAGTTTTTCCTGTCTTCAAAGCAAGGATTTAGGGAGAAGGAGAAAGGGCAGGGAGTGAAACAAGTGATAAAAAGGAAGGGTCCAGCCTTGGGACTGGTGCATACAGAGTCCGTGTTCCAATAAGACTCAACAAACAGCTCTGATCAGAATCTAAGTGATGGGAAACAGCCTGTAGCTTCGAGATTAGCTGCTTCACACTATTTCTGAGTTAAGCCAGCACAAGTAACATCATGAATGCATAATTATAATTATGCATTAGACTATGCATAATGATCTTAAAATCGGTAAACAAAGAAAAAGCATCAGAATTCCTCAGCTGTTTTTCTGGAATACCGTTACAGAAGACAAAATATGACTAAGATTTTAAGGAGGGGTGACTTCCTGAAACTTTTTTGCATGAAATATGCAATCTTGAGGAAATAACTGACGAATCAGTATGGCTTTAAAATCCTGTTTGGATGGGAAATTCCACATGAACAACTTAAGTCAAAAAAAATGCTGTAGAGTTTTTCAAAACATATGAAGGAGACACTCAGGAATGTTCATATTTAAAATACTTTTGCCAAGAGATAGAAATATAATTAAGTAACAATTTGCACCTCTGATATTGTTTAATAAAATATGCACATCCCTGAAACCATTTGGAAAAAGATAATGATCAGTCGTTGGCTAGCATAGAGCAAGCATAATAACGGAAATGTGATAGATGTCATTAATGGTAAGTGATGAACTTTGATTTTCTTTTTCCTCAAACTACTAGATCCTAAAAAATCTAACCATAAGAAGGTCTCACCTGAAAATCTTCAGTAGTAATATATGTTCATTTCCTTTCAGCTTCTCACAACCAAGATGGAACTCTAACCGAAGGGTGATAACTTTCATACCTTGAAAGACCAGTCATGTCATATAACTTTCACTTTTTTCATGTAACTAAGTCTTCTATATTTTAAGCAAAATGATTCAATATTCTGGAACCCTAATCTTTTCTCACGGTACTATTTTTACTACTTTACTCTGGAACATGGCCAAGTTCTCTTCATTCTTTTTAGCAGAGAGCCTTAAACTGAATTCCCTCGTATTAAAGAAGAATGTTGGTAAACCTGGAAGCTAATAGGTCCTACAAGGACGTATTCCATACACAATGTAAGATGTAAGGATACTTGAAGAGAATTTATTCATTTTCCAAGAGGAAGAAAAATATATAGCTAAAGCTACATGGAATTCTTTTCATCTTTCATTGGTATTTTGTGCTTCCTTGTCACCAAAATTCAGAGAAGCAGTTCAGCATTCTTTTTCCAACTCATTTCTTCGATTTTTCTTAGTATCATGTTAATTATCTCCACTTGAAGTTCTTACATCCTGTATTAAAATTCATCAGCATTTATTCCATAATCATGTTTTGGCATTCACTCCAATAATAATTGTTCATATTATCTATAATCACCTTTTGAATTTTTAATGTTTCTCCATAGAAACAATTTTTCTTCTCTTCCTACACCTTCCATCGTTATTCCCTCTTTCTCCTCTTCTACCTTGCAGCTCTAGTTGAAGGGCAGTAATTCTTCACACATTGGAAACATCACTCCTGACCTCAGTCATCATTTGGCTGTGTTGACACACAGAAGGACCAGTTGAAAACCTTAAATTAAATCACACAATCACCTATTTTGTCTGCACATTAATGTTTCTTACATGTGTCATTCTGACTACTGAAATCAACTGAATTCTGTTCCAGGAAAACCAACCAATCAACAGATATACACTGTTCACCTACTCTGATGGTGACAAAATGAGTGTTGCAAAGATCACAAAAGAGCAGTCATTTTGAAAATGCAACACTTAAGAATTTGAATTCTAAAAAGAAAAGGGTTTGAAAATCAAGCAGTGGGTGTAACAATTTCCCAGGGCAATGAATGACTTGGATGGAGAGTTAAGAGAAGAGAAATAATTGCAAAAGTGCTGTGGATACTGAGGAAGAAGTCTTGAGATGGTGACAGAGGTCATCTCTATCAAACAGGGGGGTGACAATCCACATTTCCCCCATGAATGTAAGAGGACAAGAAAATGATCCTTTCTTAAACTTTCCACTATTTCCTCAGTAAAATGAAAATCATCTTCTTTACTTCAGCTTTTTGGAATATGTGTCTTTTGGACAATATCCTGGTTCACATGCTAAAATGTGGCAGACACACAGACAATTTAAACATGCAGTGACCCTGTAGAAAGAGAGAGCAAAAGAGACAGGAAAGTTCACAGACTTTCTAATAAAGAGCCAAGTCTAGATATATTATTAGACATTTGAAAAAAATTCTTTGATACTCCAACAAAATATTTATGGCTTATTTTTGGTCACCAACCTTGTTTTACTTTTTAGTATTGGTTGGAATGACTATTCTGCTCTTAATGTTAGATGACTGTGTTGAAGACATTTTTTTAATCAAACCTGAAGAAAATTAATGTGAAATGATTAAATACAGGGAGTTCTAGTTACAAATGGGCTCTAAAAGTCCATTTGAAAATGCACCATTTGGAACTCAAAGTACATTTTTTACCTTCAAAAAGTGTTTCTCAAACCACACTGTACAGACACCTTGGGGCCTTCAATATTTATGAACATTTAAAAAAATTTGATGTCTTCATTTTGATTCTAACACAAATAGCATGAAAATAAACATACTTTTGGCATACATAATAGCAAATGATCTTTCCACCTCTTTTGTCACAAAAATGCACATTTGGAAAACAGTATACAGAATATTGTAATTTCTTTAAGTTGGTATTTCTCAAAGGGCAATTCATAAATCCTTGGAAAACCTTGAACCTACTGAATTTTTTTCCCTTAAAAAGAATCTGCATCTTCCTCAAACCGAGTGAAGAACTGGCATCGACCCAGGATTGCAAATGGTCAAGTCTCAAGGTTAGATTACAATAGGCTTATTTAGTTATTAATCTAGCTATATATTTTGTATAAATTTCTGTGTCCAAGAATAAGAGTCATTTGTTAGAGGAAGGGGAGGCAGAATCTTTCCTTATCCTTTTCTGGTCATAGGAAAGAGCTGATGTGATTTGTTTGCTTCTTCTGCCTTCTCCCTTTCCTGTTCCTCTCCCTCAAAATCTGAAATCATTGTTCCTGATCCTCAGAGATTTTGAGGTTGTTCAACTCCTCCACAACATTTAGGATATGGATGTCCGCTCTTATAAACTACCCCATGACTGGAGGGCTTATTTTTGTCTGTTTCTAATTGAAATAAACAAATACATCCATTCATTCATGGATCAGTTTTCAGAAGGAAAGCAACTTGGCTGAAATGCTATCAATGAATGAATGATTACTTTGCAGCTGATCTACCTGTGATTATTAGGCTATTGCTAGTTTTCAAAACTTTAATTCTTAAAATTAATTATTTACTTATTTGAGAGGCAGACAAAGAGAGGTTGAAAGGCAGCCAGTCAGATCTGTCATCCATTGGTTCACTCCCAAATGTGCACACTGCCGGACAGGCACTAGGGCAAAGCAAGGAGCCAGGTTACTCAATCTAGTTTTCCCATATGGGTGGCAGGAACCTAGTTACCTGTGCATCCCAACTTGTGCATTAGAAGGACGCTGGAGTCAGGAACTAAAGGGAAGATTCCAACTTAGTTCCGCCAATACGGGATGCAGCTATCCAATCTGGAGCCCTAGCCATTACCCCAAATGCTCACTCCAACACTTCCTCATTCTCCAAATCTGAACAGATACATCTTTAAATTTTCTAAATTTTTGTTTGTTCATTTTATTTTGAAATAGTCTCTTCAGTGGCTCTTGTAGGATAAATATTTGATAATTCTAGAACGGCAATGGCAGGACTTGGCCACTTTAAAGTTAACACAATAAGCAAAATCAGGTCAGAAGTTGTCTCTAAATAATGTATAAACTCAAGTGGACTCTGAGAGCTGACATAGTGACTTCTGAGATGTTTTGAGCAGGCTCACTGGTCACCAACTTACAACCATGGAACCGGGATGAACTATGTTCCTAAGAATTGTGCTCTGCTTGCTTCAGAGAATAATTTCTGAAACTGCTGAACTCTGGTAGCTCTCCATTGTATCACGGCCTCACTGCATATCACTTGTCACTAATTGGCAGCAGCTGCTCCAGATAGACCTAGTCCTGGCAAACAGACTGAATGCTTTTCTCTGCCCTTAGGAAATCTGTCTCCAGGTGAGGTTGGAGGCCATGTGCAGAGCAGTATGCTGAATTTGTTCTCAGGCTATTTGGACAATGGACAAGTTAAGGACTTCAACGTTTTAATGTCACTTGTTCACTCATTTGGACTTCCTGTAAATAAATAATTTAAAATTTTTTTTTTCAATTCCTGATGTTAGGAACATATCTAATAGAGACCTTTAAGAGCTTAATGCCATTTGGTGTTTACAAAAGTTGATACCCAATTTCTCACAGCATTATTAGTTATGTGCTGGATTCCAATTCACTCTTCAAAACGGGGAACACAGACCCATTTTCACCAAACATTTAAGCAAGAAATGCTGACCTTCATCTATTTTAACTTTTCAAAGAGCCCTGTTCCCACCAGAGTTCCATATCAGTAATTTTTGCAGAACCTTGAATTTACCAGTGACATCATTTTTAATGTTTTTCTGTTCTTTACAATATTATAAAAATGAATCTTATTCTGTTTTTAATCACAAGCTTTATCCAGCAATCAAGGCAGGTATATAATAAGCTAAGCTACTCTGTAAATCTAAACATTCTCCACAAATGGAAAAGATACAGCCTGGGCTCTCTGATTGTTACTAAGGCGACTATCTAAAATGAAAATCTGATTAACCCTTTTGCTGCTTGGAACTACCCATGTACCATGTTAACTGACTTCCCTGAACTTATCTCTCCCTTTTCCCCCTCAAGAAATTCATAATTGCATTGCTCCGGAGTAGTTATGCTCTGGTTATGCTATCTGAGGCTGAGAGCACTGTGATGGGTGGTAGTCCCTGCTGGACAGCTGAGTGGGGTGGCTGCCTCATCATGAGGCAACAGACATTAAAACAGAGGGCACATGACTTCCTACTTATTTAAGGCATCCGTTTGATGAAATCCTTGACAACATTAAAGGATTTCCATTCAATAAAGTGCAGAGTACCCCTGTATTTTCCTTTCATTCTGGAAATGATTTGACAGTAAAAGCTGTATGTTTCACAAACATATTTTCTTCAACTATTTTTGAGTGACATTAGCAACTGTTAACATTTGCTCAGAAGAATAATATTTCAAAGCGTTATGCAGAATTTTAGCCAAGAACAAATATCCATCAGGCACTGTCTACTCTCTTTTTATACTCAAACAAAAAAAAAAAATGGAGTTGAAAGCAAGGGGGTAGGCTGGGTAGATTAGGAAGACATTTTTTTCCTGTAATTTTGGCAATGGGAGATTGTACACTAAAAATTCATTATTAATTAGATTTGGAAAACTAAGTTGTGTAAGAAAATTACATTAAAATGCCTGTACCTTTCAGAGTAGACTATTAACATTCAAGCTCCTTCAAAACTTCCATTCCTCACTGCCTACACAACACTCCTGCTCCAGACCTTTCCAGGATGACGTTTGGATAATTTTCACCTGGACTCTTCACTGGACACAAAAACATGGCCTGTTTATTCTCCTCTACACATGGCTGAATTTCTGCTCCGCTCCCCCTTCACCCTGGACTCCCTCCCCACTACTCTGCCATTCATACCCAACACTTCCAGCAGACTTTGTTCACCTCTCACTACCCCGAGGAAGCATTTCCCAAATAATCTTCCTCCCTCCTTTCACTCTTTTACGTCCCTTCAGAATGTGATTGTGCTAGGCCATCTTGTACTTGTTGATACATCGCTCGTAACTGCTGCTTCTTTTTTAAAATATGCCTGCTCACTGGATGGACTTGTTACATTTGTCTATGTTTCATTCCATGTGCCTCTGCAGTCCTGTGCTGTCTTCTAATTTTTGTCCTTTCAGAATTTTCAACGTATTCCACCCTGGAGAGTTCTTCAGTAAATGCTTTATTTTTATTGATTGATTGATTGATTTTGACAGGCAGAGTTACACAGTGAGAGAGAGAGACAGAGAGAAAGTTCTTCCTTTTTCCGTTGGTTCACCCCAAAATGGTTGCTACAGCCGGCACGCTGCGCTGATCCGAAGCCAGGAGCCAGGTGCTTCCTCCTGATCTCCCATGTGGGTGCAGGGCCCAAGGACTTGGGCCATCCTCACTGCACTCCCGGGCCACAGCAGAGAGCTGGACTGGAAGAGGAGCAACTGGGACAGAATCTGGTGCCCCAACCGGGACTAGAACCAGGGGTGCCAGTGCCGCAGGCAGAGGATTAACCTAGTGAGCCGCGGCACTGGCCCTTCAGTAAATGTTTTATGACTAATTTTAAACAGTTAACATTCAGGCATCTCTTTACTCTCTTACAGTTTTATAATTGTTCATACTGAAGTATTTAAAGGAATGCAACCACTAGCAAATAGCATCAACTCTAAATCATCAGCCTATAGCTAATCTCCAATATTCTTGCCTACCTTTAAACACATTTCTTCTTGGATGACTGTATTTCTTTTTTCTTTTTTTTTTTTTACCATCATGTCAAATTTAACATGTTTACAATGAAGTTCACCTTCTGTGAAAACCCATATTTCCCTTCACATTTATCTATTACAATAAAAATTTACTTAGCCATTAAAAAAACCTTTTAGCATACCTAGCATTTCCAGTTATATTCAACTTTTACATATCGTATTATGTAGAAAGAACTAAAAAGTTTGATACATTTATGAAGTATATAAGTACACTTTTTGTAGGATGTTCACAAAAATTATGCCCTGGACCATACTTATGGTGATTAATTGAGGTCAACATCATCAGAAGAATAAAGGAATATTAACCTGCGGCCGGCGCCATGGCTCAATAGGC